>NC_091251.1:21527500-21720000 GCF_042477335.2 Ovis canadensis
CACTACCTAGGGGCGGGTTTCCTGATGGAGCGATCTACCTTCTCATTGCTGATCTGCCTGGCAGGAATTCAGGGAGCTCAAACAGTAAATCCACTAAGAATTACCATTTTAACAAAATGCACTGTCAGGAGTGGCCTGGTGGGTAACTTAAAGCCTTTCACACTCCTGGGCACTGGGGCATTCTCCCAGTCCAGCTAGGATGGGGGCTGGCTTTCTTGACATCAGCTATTCATGTGTGGAGCTGCAAGTAGTTAGGTCCTAAATCCTGGGTGAGTCTAGGACAGTAGTAAAGTTTGTTTTTTAAGAAAGAGTCCTTCCCTCAAAAAACTAAAGAGAGAACTACCATATAATCCAGCAACTCCACTTCTGGGCATATATACAAAAGAACTGAAAGCAGAGTCTCAAAGGGGTATTTGCATGCTCTTATCCACAGCAGCATTATTCAGAACGGCCAAGTAGAAGTGACCCAGGAGTCCACCAACAGATACAGGGAAAACCAAAATATGATGTATACATACAACAGAAAATCATTCAGCCTTTAGTCAGTTCAGTTCAGTCGCTCAGTCGTGTCCGACTCTTCGCGACCCCATGGACTGCAGCACGCCAGGCCTCCCCGTCCATCACCAACTCCCAGAGGTTACCCAAACCCATGTCCACTGAGTCGGTGCTGCCATCCAGCCATCTCCTCCTCTGTCGTCCCCTTCTCCTCCTGCCCCCAATCTCTCCCAGCATCGGGGTCTTTTCATTCAGCTGTAAAAGGGAGGAAAAACTGACACAGGGTCCGACAGCATGGTTGGCCCTTGAGGATGTAACACTAAGTGAAATAAGCCGGTCACAAAAGGACAAGTATCGTATGGTTTCACTTGTTTGAGGCACTCAGAGTAGGTAAAGTCAGAGCAAGAGAAAGGAACTGGGGGGAGGAAACAATGGGGAATTGCTCTTTAATGAACACAGGGTTCCAGTTTTACAAGAAGGGAAAGTTCTGGGGATTGGTTGCACGACAATGTGAATGTACCTAATGCTGCTGAGCTGTCCATTTAAAAACAGTAAAGATGATAAGTTTACAGTATGTGTATTTTTTTTGTTGTTATGTGTATTATCACCATGATTAAAACAATAAAAATAAAAGTTCCTTCTTTTCTCCCTTCCTTTTCTTCTCCCTCCCTCCCTTCCATCTTTCCTTTTTTTTCATTTTCTTATCAACAAGTAAAATACAAATACAATCTTATGGGCCAAATACTGCAGAAATACAGAAGTGATAATTCTGCGTTCTCTCCCTCCTCAGTCACTCCTCTGCCATGTGCTGTGCATTTCCCCAGCCCTTTCTCTGTGGATTTTCATGCATGTTCATTCATGTGCACACACACGTACATGCACACACTCATATACATTTTCACTCACACACATATTTCAGTTTAACGGAACTCAATTTTACCCATTGCTCTGGGCTTGGCTTTTTGTTGAAGAACACTGTTAAGGTTGTTTCTACACTATGGGATTTCCTCAGGACACAAGAGGTCTCTTTAGCTGACGCCACCAAGCCTGTGGACTCTGGAGCAGGGCACACCAGTCACTTCTGAAGGTGCCTGTGGGCTCCGCGGACAGACCGAACACAAGGCCACCACCACACCCCTGCCAAGGCCAGATAACTGGCAGCAGATGGGTTTTCTGTTGGACGCCACCCATTTCCATCAGTGCAGTGGGGTCTAGCACAAAATCATGTCTACTGACGCACGGGTGGTGGGACTTAGGGCAACAGTGATCAGAGAAAGGGGACCACTGACTAGAGGCAAAGGGTGAGCGCTATCTGGGAAGAACTGCCAGCTGGGCTTTACCACCTTTATAAAACCTGAACAACTGGCCTGATCTGAGAACAATACCCTCACCCTTTTAGCCTTTTTGAAATTGAGATGAAAGCACTGTTACGCATTAAAAGATGTTACCAGTCCCAAAGAGCAAGTATGGTCTTACACCAACTAATATCTGCTAAAATGTACCTGACTGCATTGGAAATGTTGCAGCAGATTGGTATAGCCGGGAATAATGAACCGCTGCACCCCACTGAAATGTAATTACACAGCCCTCTTGTTCTTAAACCTATAAGGTGAAAGAAAGATGAACAGTGAAAGTAAAAACCGCTGACCCTTCAAACTCTAATTTACGTTATGCATTCGCTCGCCCTTCTGATAGGTTTTAGAAAGGTCATAATTTAGGGTATTTTTCAGTTGATAAATGATCTGTATGTTTGTGTTCACACGCACCGATTGATTTGTTATAGCCAAAATATTGTTTCTATAACAACCCAAGGGCCCTTAACTAGACAAACGGTGAACTGGAATCCAAGGGGAGGCCGAGGGAACTCAGGGCCTGCCTGGAAGGGGCTGGCCTTTGCCCAAAGACTCCAGGATGACGGAGTGGGAAGCGTGGGTGAGGATGCAAGGGCCAAACTGTGGGAGGAGGCGGCGGTGGCCGGAGCAGATGGAGCAGCGGCTTTGGCTCTTGGCAGGCCCCTGGTCATGGTCTCTTCAAACTCTCTGCCCAGTGTGGGTGGCTTCCACAGCAGCCCGAGCAAGCCTTGTCAAGACTTTCAAGCTGAGCTCCCTTTGGTGCAAGAGTAAGCCAGCGGGGTTGTTAGAGCAATTTTCCCGCCTTTCCAGCCTTGGAAGAGGCTCCTGTTTCCGGGCCCAGTTGATGCATTATGCATCAGGGCTGCCTGCAACTGACAGCCCCTCAGCCAACGTCGACTTGAAAAGCAATGGTGCTAATCAAAGCCGACACATTTGAATGTCCAGACACACACACAGAGAAATCTACTAATCAAAAAGTGTATTTCCTAGGGCTGTCTCCAGAGAAATCCGCGGGAAGAAATTGGAATAATTTATTAGCTTACAAGTTTTCGCTGACAGTTAGCCCAAAGCTATTTATCTCTGTAATAGAGAACGTCTCCAATGTGGCAAAATTGACCAAATCAAACAGCTTTGATCAGAAAATGAATCTGGCAAGCCTGCCTGTCGGAGGGTCCCAGGAGAAAGGGGGGAAACAAACAAAAAGATTTAACAAGTGGTCAATAGGAGAGAGAGAGCAAGAGAAAGGGATTTGGGAGAAGAAAAGAGCCAGGGAGAAAGGGCGTTTTGCAAAGCCACAGCCCCAGCTCTGAAGCGAATTCTTGAAGGAGTAAATGGAGCCTCACACCACAACATTTGACATGGTGCTTGGGCATTACCTGAGCCCTGCAGCCCAAACTGAGATGTGACTTTTATGGCAACAAGATGATGACAAACTGCCGAGAGAAGGGGCCTGCCGCTGCTCGTGGGGAAACCAGCGAGGGAAGCCTAGAGAAACAGCTCTAGCTCTCCTGGCCCCGGGGCCAGCGTTAGCCCGTTTCTGCTAGAAGGCAGCAACGATGCTGACTTTACCCAGCCTGCCTCAGGAAGCACAAAGTGCTTGCCCACCAAATACTAAGTTGGCCAAAGGATGCTGTGACCATGTGTGAGTCTAAAGGTAGGGCCCACTGAGGCCTCGCTCTTACTCTTCCTCTCAAGGGCCGTGCCAGGGAGATTGTAGCGGGAGAGACCCATGTGGTGGGCGAGGGCATCACTGCTTTCTACCTTAATCCCTTCTTCCAAAAGGCATACACATTGCAATAAAGGTAGAGCACCAAATACAGCTTTCAAACCCAGGCAGCTGGATAAGACAATAATTAGGAACTTGGGGGAAACCCTTGAAGCGTCAGAGCCTTACTTTACATATTAAAGTGGGTATCTCCATCATAAAGAATGGCCAACTACCACCTTTCAATCCCAGATTTGCCGAGGTATCTTCTGTCATGAACAACATTCCACTGCTGACACCCAAACGCACTCACTAGGCAAGGGGGTTGCTGTATTCAACAGTCAAACAAACGGCTTAGAGGATGCTCCAGAAGCCAATGTATTTGTCCTCAAAATGAGTGCTGAAAAACCAGCAGCAGCAGCACCACTCACTTTGTTCGAGAGAAAAGGTCTGTGTAAGCAGTTTGTGTTGAAATGCATTAGAAAACCATGGTGAAAAGTTGGCTATATATAAATATAAATATATATATACAGTGGTGGAGGCAGTAAAGTTGCCAAGTGGTGTCCAACTCTTCCGCAACCCCATGGACTGTAGCCCACCAGGCTCCTCTGTCCATGGGATTTCCCAGGCAAGAATACTGGAGTGGGTTGCCATTTTCTTCTCCAGGGGATCTTCCTGATCCAGGGATTGAACTCTGGTCTCCTGCATTGCAGGCAGATTCTTTACCACTGAGCCACCAGGGAAGACCATGAAGTTGGCAACAGTATTTATCAACAAAGAAAGATGCTAAAATACCGAGAGATGCTTTCATTCCCGGACCCTCTGGTTAGAACTGCTCCATGAGGACACTGTCTGATGAAGACTTGAGAGGGTAAGGCAGACACGAAAGGGAGCGCAAGCCCTGAAGGCTGAGAACACAGCTGGGGCACTGTCTGCAACCTCCATCTCAGGACACGCTTTCCTTCTGTGTGTGAATCATATGCTCTGTATGGGATTATTATTATCTGCATAGCACCGTCTGTGGTAGGAATCAAAAGACACAATTACCAGAAAGCATTTTGTAAAAGAATTAAGATCCTACACAAATGCTACTCTTCAGTCATGGGAGAAGGAAGATGAGATGATCAGCCATTTGCTTGATCAATCAAGTCCAGCTTAACTGAAGATCTGTATCAGGAAATCCAGTCACATGCTCTGAGAGCTGGCCCCCCAAACATGACCCTGGGTATTTTCCTTAATAATAAGCTTCATATCTTTTTTCTCTTTCTCCAGAGAACTGAGTTAGAACCTCATAAGAAGGCACTGGCCAAATACCCAACGCTTCTGGGGACTGTCTACTTTGGGCTACATGCCCTTCCTCAGACATTTGGGGGAAAGATACAGTTGCCTTTAAATCCTTTCAGGCTCCCAATTCAGGTTTATGTCCCCATGTCTGATCCATATGTCTGTGTATTCTTGGAGGTATAACCCCTGGCTAATTGAGTGCTAAAGGGAGATCAGCAATTTTGCTTGATCAACCAAGTTCAACTTAATCTACTCTGTAAAAGGACTTAGTGGACAGTATCTGAAAGTGAAACCATACAGACCAGACAATCAACTTGGTTTTGTTGACATTTTAGTGGGCCACAGGGGAAATGACAGTTCGGCCAGTTCTAGATTTGTGTCTACGATGCCAAACGAGGCAGTTTAGCTTCATTGGATTAAAATTTGCAGTCTCTTTTGTGTAAGATAACGGGTTAGCTTGAGTGTCTGCATCAGGTCCTCCTGTGACTGCGTCAAAACTGTCCCTTGTTGATAAGAGGGACATTTTAACACCCATCCTGATGTTGTGACAGCCACACAGCACAGGTGTGCCCAGTGTCTTACAGCAGCTTCCCTTGGAGCCACTCTTGGAAGCAGTCACGCCTCTGACCCAGGTTTTATGCTCTGCTCGGGAGCGGGAGGAGCACGCTACCTTCTGCTGCATCTGCAAGACCCTGCGCTCTAGTTTCTCAGCGACCCCACACTCGCCTGGTTGGGATCTTTGCATCGCTGATGTGCAACAACCTCCTCTCTGGAAACACAGAGCAGCAGGTTCTGGTCAACAGTGTTGTGGTGTGATGTGAGGGCAAGGTGCCAGGAAGTTGCTACCAAGAATCAGACTCAAATGGGTTAACAAGGCTCAAGATTCTTACAGATTTCTGCCTCCTCCACCTTGAAGGGTTTTAATATGTGTATAGCCACTGACTCTTCCAATTAGACCACTGAAATGTTTCCTGGTATGAATTTAGAATGTTCTCTCTTGAGTAACTGATAAAGTATCCAATATTGGAGGCTCAGAATGAAGGATACAAGAGTTTATCAGAAAAAGACATTTCTCAAGGTATTCTTGATGCTCTAGCCATGTAATTCTGTCAAATCTTAACCTAAGCAGGAAACAAAGCATCTTAGGAACCAAATGCTCAAACAGACAATGCAGAAATGTCCATCTTGAACCAAGAGGTTCTGCAAATGATACTTTTCTTGAAAACTTTGCTAAGGCTATCTGATATTTAGTATACAGACTTAGAGGAAAGACAGAGATTGAGAAGGAGAGGAAGGTGTAAGTGGAAGACAGCCTTACAAGGATTTAGGGAGCTGTCTTAGAAAACACTATGACCTTTTTCACAATTAAACAAATTTTTCCATAACTCCATCTAACTATAGAATTAGGTTACAATTGGAATTTGTGAAATTTTCCTCTGCTGGCCTGTTTTTTTTAAGAGCATAATGAGATTTTATAAATACATCAATTCCACCACAAACCTGGCCTGTTTTTTTAAGAGCAAAATGAGATTTTATAAATATATTAATTCCACCAAGACTTCAACAAGACTCCAGGTGTTGATTTCTTTTGACCTTAAAAATTCAACTTCAAAGCCATTTGATTAATTGAAATGGCCCCAATTAGCTTTAATTATATAACTATATAGCCAGTGAAGAAATGAATCTATATAGATAAGAGCCTAATGGAAAAAAAGAAAATACCCTTTCTAAAGTTTGGCATGAATTAGTACTCAAGACACCACAGTAAAACTGATTTCTGCATTTTTAATGTTATTAAAATAGCTCCTAAAGACATCCCAAACAGGATGGGAATATTTCCCACAATTACTATGTTTCAAGGGGTAACTAGAAAGAGCTGGTCACAAATCTAGAAATGATACAAATGAACCTACTTACAAAACAGAAAGAGACTCAGACTTGGAGAAGTACTATGGTTGTTGAGGGGAGGGATGAGGAAAAGGATAGTTAGGGAGTTTGGGACCGACATGCACACACTCTGTTTAAAATGGATAATCAACAAGGACTTACTGTATAGCGCACGGAACTCTGCCAATGTTGTACGGCAGCCCAGATGGGAGGGGAGTCTGGGGGAGAGTGGATACATGTGTGTGTGGCTGAGTCCCTTTGCTGGTCACCTGAAACTGCCACAACATTGTTGGTTAATCAGCTATATTCCAGTACAAAATGAAAAGTTAAAAAAAAAAAAATAGAGCTGGCCACAGACTCCTCTCTAGATCAGAAAACTCTTGGTAGAGAATTTGGTTTTACAATTCAGTTAATTAGCAATGTTCTGAGCAGAAGTCTACCCCTCAACCACGCTTCTGAGACTTTAAATGAAGCCTGGTTCACAAACAGAATCTTCCAGACACTTCTGTTTAAACCAGCAGGGGAAAATTTAAGGTACTAGTTCTGCTCAATCATTCTCCCCCCAGCTTCATCATCTTATTTTCATTACAACAGTTGTGTGTGTCCAGAGGGAAATGAGAATGTGTCGAGAGTCTGCTCTAATGCCTTCTTGCATCCATTAAGAGGTCCCATGTTGTAAGGAACCCTAAATGCAGAGGCGCGTAGCCCTCATGAGATTCTGCACAACAGGATTCCTTCAGAGAAGTCAGAGGTGTTGAAAAAAGACTGGACTGGAGTTTTAACGTTTTTCTTCAGGTTTATTTTTGTCAGTGGACAGGACTCTGCGTGTGGAATCGACAAACATTTGTGAGCGGTCCTATGGTCTACCTCAGACAACTGATATGCAGATTCATCCCACCAGGCTGAGACCATCACCCCTGCTTTTCAAATAAAGGAACTGAAGCTCAGGAAGACTCAGGGTTGTGATCTGGGTTACACTGCCAGCCCTGAGTAAGCTGTGATGGGAGCCTCGATCTCTCTGACCCGGAGTCCACTCTGCTACTTTCTTGGGGAATGGAAAAGAGGTCCTGGTTTATTCTTAAATAAGAGATACACTCTGAGTTGAGTTGAGTGGAGTTCAGTCACTCAGTCGTGTTTGACTCTTTGCAACCCCACGGACTGCAACACACCAACTTCCGGAATTGACTCAAACTCATGTCCTTTGAGTCAGTGATGCCATCCAGCCATCTCATCCTCTGTCATCCCCATTTCCTCCCACCTTCAATCTTTCCCAGCATCAGGGTCTTTTCCAATGAGTCAGTTCTTCAAATCAGGTGGCCTAAGTATTGGAGCTTCAGCTTCAGCAACAGTCCTTCCAATGAATATTCAGGACTGATTTCCTTTATGATGGACTGGCTGGATCTCCTTGCTGTCGAAGGGACTCTCAAGAGTCTTTTCCAACACCACAGTTCAAAAGCATCAATTCTTCAGCACTCAGCTTTCTTTATAGTTCAGCTCTCACATCCATACACTCTTTGCATGGTCCCAAACACTAACCTGCCCACTGGTCCATCCTGTCTGGTGGTCAGGATAGGCTAGTTATGCTACGGAACAGTCCTGCTCATACTACACATCCAAAGCAGACCGGCTGGGAGCTTCTGCATCCCAGAGTCTTTATGTGAAGACAGAGGCTCTACTATCTTGTTAAGTCAACATCTCAATGCAAAGTTTCAGGATTCACTACATCAAGGGAAGAGAGCATGGACAATTACAACACGGCTCTTAAATGCACTGCTCAGAAGTGACAGAAACCCATTCATATTTTGTTGGCCAGAGCAAATTACATGGCCACACCGAACTTCGGGCCAATCCTCCCATGTGCAGAAATTTCAGTGAGCTCCAGTCATGTCTACAACAGTTTCCTTGTTGATCAGGAGTCGGACCGTCATCCTAGTACCAGCTCTGCCACTTGATAAGCTCAGTGACCTGCCCGTACCTCTTAACCCCGCTGGTTCTACATCCTCCTCTAAACCGAGGCTTTGGGATAGATGGTCACCTCTCTGATTCTGTACCAGAACAAATTTATTACCTCTGCTAGATCTCAGAGCCCCGTACTTCGGAGCAGGTCAGTGGGGTCAGCTCCAACTCGAGCGTGTGGCTCAGGCAAGATCGTGCAGGGCGCTGTGGAAATGGATTCATTTGTGCACACCACGGGGAAGCTGGTTCCAGTCAGCCAGTGCTTAGAGTTCTGAGAGAATCCACACAACCATGATGAATGTGTCAAGGATTCTGTGTCACAAAAGATACTTTGTTAACTCAGTTTGACAAAGGCAGTCTAGTTTTAACTGCTCCTGACAGCAGCTTACTGTTTACTCATAAATGTGCCCCCAACACAGGTGTTTCCCATTTTATATCATAGATGTGTTCCTTCAAAAAAGGAGGTGTATAAACTACATGTTAAAAATACAGAATCACTGCAAGAGTTTATGAAAAAACCTTTTAGACAAAGAAAACCAATGAAAAAAGACTCTGAGAAAGGGTGAAAAGATTATCTATAGTTTTACCTTTTCTCTAAGATGGTCCCTGATGACACCCAGGGTTTCTGGCACCGGGCACAGAGTCCAAAGACAGTCAACAATATTTGGGAGCAACTAAATAAAACTCAGTTGTTCATCTGTGGCTGACTAGTATTTTCATAAAACAGTGAAGTGATACTTGACAGTACTTTCCAGTTATAAAGCCTCACATTTACCTGGGACAGGTAAGAGCATAAACTTCACTGTCAGGCTAGGACTTTGACCATGGCTGTCTGTTAGCAGCTGTAAGCCTGGACATCTTACCTCTTGGAACCCACATCTCTGAAATAAGAGCCATATCAGCTTCTCCCAGGTGGCGGAGTTGAGTTCAGTTCAGTCACTCTGGCGTGTCTGACTCTGCCACCCCATGGACTGGAGCAGGCCAGGCTTCCCCATCCATCACCAACTCCCAGAGCTTGCTTTAACTCATGTTCATCAAGTTGCTGATGCCATCCAACCATCTCATCATCTGTCATCCCCTTCTCCTCCTGCCTTCAATGTTTCCCAGCATCAGGGTCTTTTCCAATGAGTCAGTTCTTCGCATCAGGTGGCCAAATTATTGGAGCTTTAGCATTAGTCCTTCCAATGAATATTCAGGACTGATTTCCTTTAGGATTGACTGGTTTGATCTCCTTGCAGTCCAAGGGGCTAGCTTTGACTAGATGGACCTGTGTTGGCAAAGTAATATCTCTGCTTTTTAAGATGCTGTCTAGGTTTGCCATAGTTTTTCTTCCAAGGAGCAAGTATCTTTGAATTTCACGGCTGCAGTCACCATCTGCAGTGATTTTGGATACCCAAGAAAATAAAGCCTGTCACTGTTTCCATTGTTTCCCCATCTATTTGCCATGATGTGACGGGACCGGATGCCATGACCTTCATTTTTTGAATGTTGAGTTTTAAACCAGCTTTTTCACTCTCCTCTTTTACTTTTATCAAGAGGCTCTTTAGTTCCTCTTCACTTTCTACCATAAGGGTGGTATCATCAGCATATCTGAGGTTACTGATATTTCTTCTGGAAATCTTGATTCCAGCTTGTGCTTCATCTAGCCCAACATGACATACTCTGCATATAAGTTAAATAAGTAGGGTGACAGCCTTTGCGTAATCCTTTCCCAATTTGGAACCCATCCATTATTCCATGTCAGGTTCTAACTGTTGCTTCTTGACCCACACACATATTTCTCAGGAGCCAGGTAAGGTGATATGGTATTCTCAACTCTTTAAGAATTTTCCATGGTTTGTTGTGATCCACATAGTCAAAGGCTTTGGCACAGTCAATAAAACAGAAGTAGATTTTTTCTGGATGCCAAATGGATGTTGGCAATTTATCTCTGGTTCCTCTGCCTTTCTAAATCCAGCTTGAACATCTCAAAGTTCTCAGTTCACGTACTGTTGAAGCCTAGTTTGGAGAATTTTGAGCATTACTTTGCTAGCGTGTGAAATGAGTGCAACTGTGCATTAGTTTGAACATTCTTTGGCATTGCCTTTCTTTGGGATTGAAATGAAAACTGACCTTTTCCAGTCCTGTGGCCACTGCTGAGTTTCCCAAATTTGCTGGCATATTGAGTGCAGCACTTTCACAGCATCATCTTTGAGGATTTGAAATAGCTCAACTGGAATTCCATCACCTCCACTAGCTTTGTTTGTAGTGATGCTTCCTAAGGCCCACTGGACTTCGCAATCCAGGATGTCTGGCTCTAGGTGAGTGATCACACCATTGTGGTTACCTGGGTCATGAAGCTCTTTTTTGTACAGTTCTTCTGCATATTCTCGCCACCCCTTCTTAGTATCTTCTGCTTCTGTTAGGTCCATACCATTTCTGTCCTTTATCGAGCCCATCTTTGCATGAAATGTTCCCTTGGTATCTCTAATTTTCTTGAAGAGATTTTGGTCTTTCCCATTCTGTTGTTTTCCTCTATTTCTTTACACTGATCACTGAGGAAGGCTTTCTTATCTCTCCTTGCTGTAAGTCTGCATTCAGATGGGTATATCTTTCCTTCTCTCTCTTTCCTTTTGCTTCTTTTCTTTTCTCAGCTATTTGTAAGGCCTCCTCAGACAACCATTTTGCCTTTCTTCTTCTTGGGGATGGTCTTGATCCCTGCCTCCTGTATAAAATGATGAATCTCTATCCATAATTCTTCAGGCACTCTGTCAGATCTAATCCCTTTAATCTGTTTGTCACTCCCACTGTATAATCATAAGGGATTTGATTTAGGTTATACCCTAATGGTCTAGTGGTCTTCCCTACTTTCTTGAATTTAAGTCTGAATTTTGCAATAAGGAGTTCATGATCTGAGCCACAGTCAGCTCCCAACCTTGTTTTTGCTGATTGTATAGAGTTTTTCCATCTTCGGCTGCAAAGAATATAATCAATCTGATTTCGGTATTGTCCATCTGGTGATGTCCATGTGTAGAGTCTTCTCTTGTCTTGTTGGAAGAGGATGTTTGCTATGACCAGTGCATTCTCTTGGCAAAACTGTTAGCCTTCACCCTGCTTCATTTTGTACTCCAAGGCCAAACTTGCTTGTTACTCCAGGTATCTCCTGCCTTCAATCTTTCCCAGCATCGGGGTCTTTTCCTATGAGTCAGTTCTTCCCATCAGGTGGCCAAAGTATTGGCATTTCAGCTTCAGCATCAGTCCTTCCAATGAATATTCAGGACTGATTTCCTTTAGGATGGACTCGTTGGATCTCCTTGCAGTCCAAGGGACTCTCAAGAGTCTTTTCCAACACCACAGTTCAAAAGCATCAATTCTTTGGACTCAGCCTTAGAATTTCTTTATAGTCCAACTCTCACATTCATACAAGACTACTGGGAAAACCATAGCTTTGAAGACAGACCTTTGTTAGAAAAATAATGTCTCTGCTTTCTAATATGCTATCTAGGTTGGTCATAGCTTTTCTTCCAAGGAACAAGCTGCAGTGATCACTGCAGTGATTTGCAGTGATTTTAATTTCATGGCTGCAGTCACCATCTGCAGTGATTTTGGAGCCCCCCAAAATAGTCTCTCACTGTTTCAATTTGTTTAGTTTTCTGTGATTGTGGTTTTCATTCTGTCTTCCATCTGATGGATAAGGATAAGAGGCTTATGGAAGCTTCCTGATGGGAGAGACTGACTCTGGGGGAAACTGGGTCTTGTTCTGACAGGTGGGGCCATGCTCAGTAAATCTTTAACCCAATTTTCTGTAGATGGGCAGGGCTGGGTTCCCTCCCTGTTGTTTTGTTTGAGGCCAAACTATAGTGGAGGTAAGGAAGGTGACAGCTACCTCCTTCAGCAGGAATTGTGCAGCCACAGCTGTTTCCAGTGCTCCTGACCCCACAGCAGGCCGCTGCCCACACCTCTGCCAGGGACTCTTGGACACTCGTAGGCAAGTCTGGCTCAGTCTCTTGTGGGGACACTGTTCCTTTCTCCTGGCTCCTGGTGTGCACAAGGTTTTGTTTGTGTCCTCCAAGAGTCTGTTTCCCCAGGCCTGTGGAAGTTCTGTAATCAAATCCCACTGGCCTTCAACATCAAATTCTCTGGGGGGTCTCAGTCTCTTTGCCGCATCCTCAGGTTGGGAAATCTGTTGTGGGTCCTAGAACTTTCTTAACAGTGTGAGAATTTCTTTGGTATAATTGTTCTGCAGTCTGTGGGTCGTTTGCTTGGCGGCTTTATGGTGGGGCTAATGGCAATCTCCTCCAAGAGGGCTTATGTCAGGTGCTGCGTGACCCAGGTCTGCTTCACCCAGAGCCCCTGTGCCCACCATGATTTCTCTCCTTTTTCTGTGATGCAGGAGAGAGAAGCATCCTTATCCTCATTAGACAGAGGAGAAAGCTGAGGCCCAGGGAGACAGAGTGGCTTACCCAGCATCTCACAAACACAGGACCAGAGCCCTGTCTTGTGATCAGCTCTTGCTAGCATACCACCTCACCGGCCCATGTGGGCAGGCAGATGTCTGTAGAGACTGTGTAAATCACCTGCCTTAGGCCGGATGTGCTTGTTGTCGTGTGTATACTGTTTTGTGACTGTGTCTTTCCGCCTGGGCTAGTCACGCCCTGAGAGTCTTGTCCTCTCATTACTTCTCAGTGGTGGGTTACGCTCAGTGAGTGCTTATCCACTAGTGGATTTTCCAGCTCTTGTTGATCCACCCAGCTAACTAGGACACAACAGCACAGTTAATAATTAAGGGAAGAACTTGGTTTTCAGGAACTCTGCCATCAGACTGACAATTATAAAGAACATCGTAACTCATTTTAGGGCATGGAAGGAAAATAATAATACTGCCTAAAATGCTGAGATGATTAAGTGCTCTTCTTGCTCAGACAGCCTCTTTCTTCCCTTTTGAGTGTCACTCAATAGTTGGTGATGACCCTGATGAGTATGCATTCCTAACAAATACAGACTGAGTACCTACTA
The DNA here is from genome assembly GCF_042477335.2 of Ovis canadensis. Classification (NCBI taxonomy): domain Eukaryota; kingdom Metazoa; phylum Chordata; class Mammalia; order Artiodactyla; family Bovidae; genus Ovis; species Ovis canadensis. The sequence continues at coordinate 21,541,175 of NC_091251.1, forward strand.
GGTAGCAGGCATTGACCCATGATCCAGGTAATAATGATGATCAAGCATAACCCCTAACCTCATGGAGCTTATGGGAATATAAGACTGTCAACGAGTGAATGCACAAATATAATTTATAATAAATGAAATGGAGGAAAAGAATGAGGAACAAAGAACGTAGCTGGGGGTCTAATTTAGTTCAGGAGTTGAGGAAAGCTCCTGTGAGGAAGTGATAATCACAGCTGACCCATGAACAATACAGGGGTTAATCTGTGTATGACTTATAGTTGGCCCTCTGCTTGCTTGGCTCTTCTGCATTCATGGATTCAACCAACAACAGACTGTGTGGTATTGTAGCATGTGCCACTGAAAATACTGTAAGTTCAAACCCATTTTGTTCAAGGGTCAACTGTACATTAAGATCCGAGAAACTGGCAGAAATCAGTCAGGCAAAAGGTGAGAGAAAGAGCATTCCAGGTAGAAGGATCTGTACTGTGGAAGCCTAGGGCTGGAAAGGGCTTGGAATGGAAATGAGGTTAGGGGACCGTTGCACAGGGGACTAGAGAGACAAGAGAGAAGGCGAGACCCGGAATTTGGTAGCACCAAATTCCTGCAGGCCATATCAAGTTGCAGGGCTTCCCTCATAGCTCAGTTGGTAACGAATCTGCCTGCAATGCAGGAGACCCTGATTTGATTCGGGTCAGGAAGATCCCCTGGAGAAGGGGAAAGCTACCTACTCCAGTATTCTTGCCTGGAGAATTCCATGGTGTGTATAGCCCACAGGGTTGCAAAGAGTCGGACACGGCTGAGCGACCTTCACTTTCAATTTCATATCAAGTTGCAATGGAAAAATTATAAGCAGAAAAATCATATGCTTGAACTTATGTTAACAGATCTCTCTATTATTAAATAGAAAAATAAGTTCCATTTAAGAATGGATTCAATCTAAAAGGGCAAATGGAGAAGTGAGAAGACTAGTTGGGAGATGTTGCATTGTCCAGGTGAAGGGTCAGGTTGGCTTGGACTTGGTGGCAGTGAAAAGAAGAGACATGAATGAAATTGCAGAATAATTCAGAAACAGAATTGATGGGACGCGGTGAAGAATTTGATATGCATGGTGGGTCTGGACTGATTTCCTAAGATTTTCAAGAAAATCTCTTATTCTGAGATAGGCAGTGGGGATAGGAAGAGTTCAGTTCTGGCCATTTTGCATTTGAGAGGCGTCTGAGACATCCAAGAAGTCACAGGATATAAGAATTTGGAGCTTAACATATTTGGAGATCCTTGGCACCCAGCTAGTATTAAAGTAATGGGTTGGTGAGATCACCTAGGGAGAGAAGAGACCTCTGGACCAGTGAAGAAACTGAAGAGAAAATCAAAAGAATGAAGTGTCACAGAAAGGGAGGTGAGGTAGGATGAAACCTGAAAGTATCACCAGGTTGTTGCCTGTGATGTTGACAAGAATGGATGGTGGGAGATGAAGCCGGAAGGAACCACAGAGACGAGAACGGGACCTGAGCAGAAGAAACGGCACTCCATGGACACCTCTGAGAAGCCTGAAGGAGAGTGGAGAGAGAAGAGCTTGAGGAGCACATGGGACTGCAAAGTGCAAGTGACAGTCGCTCAGTCGAGTCGGACTCTTTGCGACCCCATACATACATACAGTCCATGGAATTCTCCAGACCAGTATACTGAAGTGGGTAGCCTTTCCCTTCTCCAGGGGATTTTTCTCAACCCTGGGATCGAACCCAGGTCTCCCACATTGCGGGTGACTCTTTACCAGCTGAGCCAGCAGGGAAGCCCAAGAATACTGCAGTGAGTAGCCTATCCCTTCTCCAGCAGAGCTTCCCGACCCCGGAATCACACTGTGGTCTTCTACATTGCAGGTGGATTTTTTACCAGCTGAGCTACCAGGGAATCCCACATGGAGAGACAGCTTGCTGGTTCTGCTTTACACTGCGCACCGTGGGAGCACATCTGCATGCTGAGGGGGAGGGTAGAGCGGGGACGGCAGGAGGGAGAGTGCTGGAGTGAGGAGAGTGCCCATGTCCAGGCCACCAGGCCCCACACTCTAACCAGCCCCGGGTTCTGTCTCCTCCCTGAGGCACTGAGAGGGGGGATTTCTCCAGAGCCTCTTGGCACTGGAGTCCTGTGAAGCAGGGGTCCCCAATCCCTGGGCTGCAAACTGGTCCCAGTCTGTGGCCTGTTAGGCACTGGGGTGCACAGCAGGAGGTGAGTGGTGGGCCAGTGGGCAAAGCGTCTTCTGCCTCGCCCCACTACTCCCCTGAGCGTTAATGCCTGCACCATCCCCCTGCACCCCACTGCTCTGGTAAAAACCGGCTTCCGTGGGACTGATCCCTGGTGCCGAAAAGGTTGGGGACTGCTGCTGCGGAGCTTCTAACGCCCATTCAGAGAGAAACAAAGGCTCTTTCCTACTACTTGGAAGTGGAAGAAAGAGAAAGAGGAGAGAGAGAAGGAGAGAAGGGGGAAGAGAGGAAGAAATGGAACATGAAGACGGCCAGTCCTCCTCATGTCCAGTGGTTGGCAAGCAGGGAACTGACCCCAGATGACCTGGGGACCCTGACCAAAGGGCCATCTTCAAAGGGCCACCTTCTCCCGCCAAACCCTAAGACTTGCCCAGACTCAGGAGGCTAGTTGTCAAGTCTTGGCTTTCCTTGCAGATCCTCAAAACTTGCCAGTCCAGAGAAATTTCCAGAGAGACAGCCAACATCCCAGAGCTGAGAAATCAGACTTTCCCCTCCTTTTACCTCCCAGCTCCCCACCTAGCTCTTGAGCCACAGGAGGTTGTGTGATTTCAACGAATAAGATGTATGCATTTTCCCTTCCCACCAAATCTGTCATGTTTCCCGTAGGCAAAGGTGGAGCAGAAGATAAAAAGGCTGGCCCCGTGCAAGATGCATTCACTCCCTGAGGCATGAGATTTGATTACCAGACTTTTAACACGCATGACAGCAAACGTTACTATTTGCCACAGAATAATCTGGCTCCCTCTGATATTCACCTACGATGTTACAATCTTTGACCCCAGAGGTAGGGAATGCCACAGGCTGGCTTCATGCCACTTAACACTGCCGCCTCCTCTATGGCAACAGTCTTTCTTGAAACACGAGACATCAAAACAAAGAAGTGCCTGATTCCTGGGAGTAAATATTACAGCTTGCTGAAGCACATGCTTACTTCATAAACCTGGCTCGCAACGACTCTCCAGCCTGTCACCTCCCCTTCCGTTAGCGATCGGCACAGGAAGGGCCCTTTTTTGTTGTTGTGATTGGCACCCTCAGATCATTGCTTTCATCACTTAAAAAAACTGGGGAGGGGGCTGCATGGTGCGGCATATGAGATCTTAGTTTCCTAACACGGGATCGAATCTGAGCCCCCTGCGTTGGAAGTGTGCAGTCTTAGCCACTGGTCCACCAGGGGGTCCCCACTGCTTTTATAAGGCCACTGAAAAAGGAAAAAGAGAAAGCACCACCATCACTGATTAATCCTCTTATTATCCTCCATAGCTTTCTCAGCTTTTCCTATGCTTACTACTAGACCAGAAAGAAATCTAAGCTCTCTTAGCCTTTAAGTCTGCTGTCCAGAGTCTGACCATTTTTTAACTTTGGAGTGGTGGCAAGCTTGGAGGCGGTATCTGACACTGTTGGCTGAGGCGGGGGCGGGGGGGGGGGTGGTACACAAAACTAGAATTTAAAATGCAGGGGGCCACCCTTTGACTTCTGTCTCTGGAAATCCAACGGCCACCTCCTCTCTGCCTCTTCTAACATCCACCATAGTCTTAAAACCCATTATCCAACGTAGTATCTTTTAAACTACTGACAAGGAGCCGCTCTGGAAGAGCGTGCCCTCTGCTCCCCTTGCACCTCCCTGTGGGCTCCCTCCCAGACGGGCCTGCCCAGGCTGTGAGAGTGGCTTTCTTCCTTGTCCAGCTACACCTGGCACAGTGCTTCTGCCCTCTCACAAGGCCATTTCAAAACGCTCTCTCTTTACAATGGAAGCTTTAACTTGTGTTGAAACCCTGTCTTTCATTTGCTCTATGTAGCACTTGTCTCGCTGCGTAACAAAAGCTAGACAGCAGTGGCACAAACGAAATAACAACTGAACATAATCATCTACTATGGAACCACTAATGAATAGTCTGCCTTTCAAGGGCTTTTTACAAACCCAGATATAAACGAGGATAAAGGGCAAGGCTGAGGAAGAGTCAATGGAACCTCACAATGTGAAGACTTAACCTCTGTCTCCATCAACTCATTAAATTTTTTATCACCAGCCAAAAGCTTTTCTACTTATTGAGGGCTAAATATCTTGTCAAGTCACAGTTCCTGTTGGAGACTGTTAGACATTTTGGAAATATGAAATCCACATAGTCATATAAATGTGTAATGAAAAGAAGCAATTTTGTCACTAATTTTTAAAAATTACACAAAGATAGTATCTATGATTTATGCTGTTCCTGCCATCTTGACTAGTGTTTTTATTTCTTGGTATATTAGCTTAATGTTCAAGGTCCATGCTGTTTTCAGCTTGTCAAAATATGTCTAAGTGCTAACATAAGGGAAATCAAATCTTATATTTTAGGCTGCCTTGTTCCCAATGACTGGAATCAACATATCCAACCATTCACACAATGCTTCCTTAATGTCAGCATAATGATGTTTATCCTCCTAATACCAGTTGAGGGCTTTCTATGCCAGGCATTGTCCTAAATGCTTTGATGCATCAGTTTTATCCTCATGACGACTCTGTGAGGTAGTAATATTAGTACCCCCTAACGGTGAGATGAGGAAACTAAAGCCCCAGGGGATAACAAGTTGTCCATGAGAGAATTTACCTCCAGAACCTAGGCTTATCTTGACCAGTATCCAGCACTGCCTCCATCATGAAGAAATTATTGGTGACACATGGAGAAAACTGAAATTACCCCATCAATTAAATGACCAAAGGGGTTGATATTCAGATCGGGGATGAGGCCAGATTTGTAGATTCCTCAGCTCTTCCCACTCAACATTCTAGGTTTCTAGTAGGCCCTCTTTTAGAGACAAGCTGCACACCCTCCCCTCACACATCCCTAATGTGGTTCTTGAGGACCTTGATGTAGTTTTGACCCAGTTCCTTAGTTCCCACTCTGCTCACAGGAGTTTGGGCTGGAGATGGGCCTGCTCATTATTTCATTTATGAGATGTTTGGATGTTGATGTGTAAGGACAGCCTGGGGAGCCAGGGGTCGAGTGTCTTGCTGAGGGGGTGAAGCCCTGAAGGGACTCAGCTTGGACCAGGGTCAGGCCTGAATGCAAAGCCTGAATTTTCTAGCCAGTACAACTTCACAAAACAAAACCACGCTGAAAATAAACAAAAACATCTCCCCTAAGAAACCTATTAATTTCTTACTTTACCTATAAAGTACTTTACTTTCTTTCTTTACCTATATGTAAAGTATCTTGGAATGAATATTTTAATCAGAACATAACATTTGTTATCTTCTAAAAACAAGCCCCTTTTTATTGATACTCTAAGGCAACTTCGTAGGATTACTAGGAGCTCAAAACGAAATTTTGTAGAAGGAGCTTCTGAGAGGTATCAAACCCTCTTAAAAAACACTTTTATAAGACCTTCTGCAACATCCCCTAACTTTCAACAACTAAAAGTGCAGGGACTTCTTGGGGGGCAAAAGGTTATGTGTTGAGGTATCTAGAACCATCCACACCATATTACTATTGTCTCCTACTGGGTAAGAGAGTCAAAGAAAAGTAAGAACCGCTGGTCACTGCCCATAGGCACCTGGTGGGGAAAACAGGCAGGCTTTCAGGACATAACGAGAGGATAGTTGCAAGCAATAAATAATCAGGGGTGTTTGGTTCTGACAGGGAATTCAGGATTAGAGGAGTACTTTACTCAAGAGAAATTGCTTAAAGACAGAAGTAGTAATATGCAATATTAGAATGAGCATTTTAAATAAAATATCTGTGTGGTAGCAAGAAAACTGAATAATTTTACTTTCTATATGTGGAAAGTATATGTGTGTGCTCAGTCACTAAGTTGGGTCCAACTCTGTGACCTCATGTCCAACTCTGTGGCCTGCCAGGCTCCTCTGTCCATGGGATTTTCCAGGAATGGGTTGCTATATCCTTCTTCAGGGGATCTTCCCAACCCAGGGATCAAACCCAGGTCTCCTGCATTGGTAGGCAGATTCTTTACCACTCAGCCAGTATGGAAGCCCCTACAGCGTGAGTGGCTCCTAGTAAATCAAGTAAGGGCAATGGGAATATTTCTGCGTGACTCCAGGAAAGCTCATCTCCCTCTCTGGACCTCAGTTTCCTCTTTATAAAATTCAGGGTTAAACTGGAAGATTCTGTGGGTCTCTGCCAGCTCTAACATCCCATGGTAAGACTATGTCTCCACCCACAGCAGTAGAACAGATCTTCAAACTGTCCAACTTTTGGAAGGACCTACTCAGCAGGGGAGGCTTCCCAGGCAGCACAGTGGTAAAAAAAAATCCAGCCGCCAATGCATGAGATGAGGGTTCAATCTCTGAGTTGGGAAGATCCCCTGGAGGAGGAAATGGCAACCCAATCCAATATTCTTTGATGGGAAAATTTCATGGACAGAAGGGCCTGGTGGGTGACAGTCCATGGGGTTGCAAAGAATAGGACAATTCTAAGCAACTGAGTACCAGGGCTCAGAGCAGGGGAGGGTGTGCCCTGAACACCCGCTGAGGCAGGCAAGTGATGAGGTACCTGAAGCTCCTGTGGTATTCATACGATGCTCGGAGCAACCTTTTCTTATCTTGGTGCTTTTCTTACCTTGAAGGGCTTCATGCAACTTCAGGAAAATGGCATCTCTCATTCTGCTAATTCTGAATCTGAGCAACATCTTTACCCTCTCTCTAACTTTTAAGTTATTTGATGGAGTTGAATAATTTCCATTCTAGACTTATATGCTCTCATTTATCTGTTTCCCTAGGATCTCTATTTCTTTCTCATGTTTAGACTGAGTTACTCAATCAATTTTACTATCATTCACTCTCTAGTTGATTAAATCCTAAATTTTATCATCAGAGTATTTTCAGGAGATAATACGTTATAAAATTTAAAGTAACTTTTAATTAACATCATAATATGCTCATAATTGCATTTTTCAGAAAAGTCTTTACACTTATGGAATCATTGTAGAAAACAGAGTTTGAACCTAAATACTTATCATTGGACTTTTCGAAGATATGTGATAGACTTCTCACCTTAATTAATTATGTTTTGTAGCTGCTTTCTTTATATAAAGCTAGGAGAAATAATATTGATACATTCGGACATTTTTCAAGCATAGTCCAAGTAATACCATAACAACACAGAATGGGAGAAGATGGGTTAGGCACAGAGGATGTTCCTAAGCTCTACAGTACTTTGTATGATATTGAGAAATAAGTTTCTAGAATTAACTAATTAAAATAATTATCTCATCGTTAATGCACAGGTCTCTGTCATGTCAGCTTACTATACTAAAACAATCTTTATTTTTAACTAAACACAAAAGTCATAGACTATAGTTTCTCATAACATCCCTTTTGGACAGAAACTTTACTTAGTTATTTAGTCTAACAGCTTATTTGCTTCTGAAGATGTTCATATGGTCTCTGGAAAAGTCTCAAGTATGCCATAGGGCAGATGTGCCCAAACCAATTTGGCTTTTATAACTGACTTCAAGGGCCAAGAAAGAAAACATGAAGTTAGCCCAAAAGTTGCTTTATATGTTAGTAAACTAACTTCATTAGTCAAATGGGTTAAAACCATCAAACCGGTTCAGGTTTGTGGAAAATCTTCATTTAAATCCAAGTAGCCCAAAATTCTGGAGAAAGCAATGGCACCCCACTCCAGTACTCTTGCCTAGAAAATCCCATGGACAGAGGAGCCTGGTAGACTGCAGTCCATGGGGTCACTAAGAGTCGGACACAACTGAGCAACTTCACTTTGACTTTTCACTTTCATGCATTGGAGAAGGAAATGGCAACCCACTCCGGTATTCTTGCCTAGAGAATCCCAGGGATGGGGGAGCCTGGTGGGCTGCCGTCTATGGGGTTACTAAGAGTCAGACACAACTGAAGCAACTTAGCAGCAGCAGCAGCAGCAGCCGCCCAACATTCTCATCCCTTCAAACCACAACAGAGCTCGGCTCAGGCTGGAGCAGACCTCAGAGACTGAACTGCTTGCCTAACACAGGAGCCCATTCACTAGCAGAAACAGCACAGGGAAGCCAGGCCACCAGGCACCATCAGGACTGGGGACTCCAAGGGCACCTTTTGATTTGCAGGGGTGAGTTGCTAAGGGGAGGTGAGACGCTCTGAATCTTAATAACATCTCTACTCAGTGGATATTTTCCAAACAAATGCTCTTTTCTAATGCACAGTAATAATTCCACATCTGTTCTATATATTCTTGAACAATCACACCTGTTGACACTTTGCCATCACAAGAAAAGCCCTGAAAGGTGAGGGGAGAACCTATTGAATTTATTTGTGCTTTTAGCGATTTTGGAGAAAGGTGGTATTGCAGCCATCCATTAGAGCCATGTACTGTAGCAAAGCTAAAAGTCTGTCACACAAAAGAACCACCTGTAGCCACTCTTTTGAAAGGAAAGTCCTTGGCAAACAATGGCCCGAGTGAACCAGTTTAATCAGGCAGGAGTCAAGATCACTGAGACATAAATTAAGCATTCATCCTTGAGTAGCAGCCAAGCAGCCAAAGCCCCCATAATCCCAATTAATCCCATTTTGTGTGGTTGCCCTTGGGCCAAGGGCAGAGGGGAAGAGAATCTGCGCATGCTGGTTCCGCCTCAGCTCTTTACCTGCACAGGGGTGGGTCGTAATAAAGGAGGGCTCCTGTCCTGGCGCTGCAGCACTCAGAGCACTCCCCCACCCCCACCCCCACCCCCGACATCTGCGAACTGTCAGCAGAACTTTCCTCAAGGACACTCTGCACTTTCAGAGTCAGACGCTTGGGCTCCTCTGCAGACAGACATGACTCTGTCCCATTCTCCTTTGTCTGTTCAATGGCACTGACTTCCTATCCCTTCTCCTGCAGTTCACACGGAGTGAACAAACGTTTCATGAGCCCCCTGGAACTCATTTCTGCCGACTGATACTCTGTTCTGGAGGAGAGAAGTTGACCAGCTTCCCGGGAACAGGAAATTTCCCTCCAGAGAGCAGCTGTTGTGTCCACAGACAGAATCAGCTCTTGAGGCCGCTGCTTACCTCTCTTGCTCCTGGTAGGAAGGAAACTCAGTATACTCTCTGCAAACAAGTCCTCACCTTTGCTGCAGTCACTGTGCTCAGGCCCCCAAGTCCCTTCCCCTTTTACCAGAAGCTGCTCCAGACACCAGCGAAGTAGAAATGGCTCTGTGGTAGCTGACCAGCCAATAAAAGCCTTCCCTGCTTCTCTGGACAGCTAGCAGGCCCCAGGTCCCAGCTCTCCTTGTAGCTGCGGGGAGGAAGATGACACACGGCTGGGTTCTCTCCAGCAGAACATCAGTGCAGATGGTGTCCACCGCTTCTCGCTTTGGCCCACATAATCCTCCCGCACTCACTCCTTCATGCTCTTTCCTCTTTTCTGGCTGACAGAGATGGAAATGCACCGCCTCGACTCTCCTGTCCTGTATTCTCCTGGAAACCAAGTTTTAAAGATGGCAATGTCACCACCAGCCTGAGTCCCAGGATGGCAGCATGGCACAGAGTCACATTTCCTTTGCTTTTTTCCAACAACACTTTTCCAACTCTACTGTACTGTTAGGAGCAAAAAGTAAACTTCCATTGCGTTGAGCAATTTTATGGGTCTGTTTATTACTGTTTATAATCTACTCTAACCATACAGGCTCAAAACACGTCAGCTTCTGGAAACTCTATAGCTCTCTATCACTGGACCACCGATTTCTGGCCCTGGGTCAGGAGAAAGGGAAGAGAGGGGATGAGGGCTCCTCATCACAGCCCTAATTTCTCAACCCTAAGCTTCAGCAACGCCCTGATGGTAATAGGCCTATATTCTAGAAACTCTGTCCACATCATTCTCAGCCCGTAGGTGAGCCTTTAGATTCTTGTCCCTGATGGAGGGCTGGGCTCTGAGGTTCTTCTAAGCTGGAGGTACAGGTCTCTGTGGTTCTTGCTCACCTGAGTCATTTGCGGCTCTAGCTTATGAGTCAAGCCCACCAAAGGTGATGGAGAAGTAAGCCCTGACTCTTTTGGAAATTAGAGCTGAGAAGAAATCTGCATGAATCTCACTGCTGGGAAGAAAGGAAAGCACTGAAATTCCCCACTCTAAGACACATTTAAGGAGGAGAGTCTGTGGGCCCTTTTTTAACTGCAGTGAGTCCTTAACGCTTTTTTTCTTGAGTCGTGTCAAGTTTAATTTCCAGAATTTCAGTTAATTGTTTAAAAATAAATTTGATGAGAAGACCGTAATTCAAAAAGACACATGTACCCCAATGTTCACTGCAACACTATTTACAACAGCCAGGACATGTAAGCAACCTAAATGTCCATTGACAGGTGAATGAATAAAGAAGATGTGATACATTCAGTTCCGTTCAGTTGCTCAGTCGTGTCCGACTCTTTGCGACCCCATGAACCTCAGCACGCCAGGCCTCCCTGTCCATCACCAACTCCCGGAGTTCACTCAGACTCATGTCCATCGAGTCAGTGATGCCATCCAGCCATCTCATCCTCTGTCGTCCCCTTCTCCTCCTGCCCTCAATCCCTCCCAGCATCAGAGTCTTTTCCAATGAGTCAACTCTTCGCATGAGGTAGCCAAAGTACTGGAGTTTCAGCTTTAGCATCATTCGCTCCAAAGAAATCCCAGGGCTGATCTCCTTCAGAATGGACTGGTTGGATCTCCTTGCAGTCCAAGGGACTCTCAAGAGTCTTCTCCAACACCACAGTTCAAAAGCATCAGTTCTTCGGCGCTCAGCCTTCTTCACAGTCCAACTCTCACATCTATATATGACTACTGGAAAAACCATAGCCTTGACTAGACGGACCTTAGCTGGCAAAGTAATGTCTCTGCTTTTCAACATGCTATCTAGGTTGGTCATAACTTTTCTTCCAAGGAGTAAGTATCTTTTAATTTCATGGCTGCAGTCACCACCTGCAGTGATTTTGGAGCCCCCAAATATAAAGTCTGACACTGTTTACACTGTTTCCCCATTATTTCCCATGAAGTGATGGGACCAGATACCATGATCTTCGTTTTCTGAATGTTAAGCTTTAAGTCAACTTTTTCACTCTCCACTTTCACTTTCTTCAAGAGGCTTTTTAGCTCCTCTTAACTTTCTGCCGTAAGGGTGGTGTCATCTGCATATCTGAGGTTATTGATATTTCTCCCGGCAATCTTGATTCTAGCTTGTTTCTTCCAGTCCAGCGTTTCTCATGAAGTCCTCTGCATATAAGTTAAACAAGCAGGATGACAATATACAGGCTTGACGTACTCCGTTTCCTATTTGGAACCAGTCTGTTGTTCCATGTCCAGTTCTAACTGTTGCTTCCTGGCCTGCATACAGATTTCTCAAAAGGCAGGTCAGGTGGTCTGCTATTCCCATCTCTCTCAGAATTTTCCACAGTTTCTTGTGATCCACACAGTCAAAGGCTTTGACATAGTCAATAAAGCAGAAATAGATGTTTTTCTGGAACTCTCTTGCTTTTTTGATGATCCAGCGGATGTCGGCAATTTGATCTCTGGTTCCTCTGCCTTTTCTAAAACCAGCTTGAACATCAGGAAGTTCACGGTTCACATATTGCTGAAGCCTGGCTTGGAGAATTTTGAGCATTCCTTTACTAGCATGTGAGATGAGTGCAATTGTGCAGTAGTTTGAGCATTCTTTGGCATTGCCTTTCTTTGGGATTGGAATGAAAACTGACCTTTTCCAGTCCTGTGGCCACTGCTGAGTTTTCCAAATTTGCTGGCATATTGAGTGCAGCACTTTCACAGCATCATTTTTCAGGATTTGAAATAGCTCAACTGGAATTCTATCACCTCCATTAGCTTTGTTCATAGTGATGCTTTCTAAGGCCCACCTGAGTTTACATTCCAGGATGTCTGGTTCTAGATAAGTGATCACACCATCGTGATTATCTGGGTCGTGAAGATCTTTTTGGTACAGTTCTTCTGTGTACTCTTGCCACCTCTTCTTAATATCTTCTGCTTCTGTTAGGTCCATACCATTTCTGTCCTTTATCGCGCCCATCTTTGCATGAAATGTTCCCTTGGTATCTCTAATTTTCTTGAAGAGAACTCTACATTGCTCTGTTTAAAACAGATAACCAACAAGAATCTACTGTGTAACACATGGAACTCTGTTCAATGTTATGTGGCAGTCTTGAAGGGAGGGCAGTTTGGGGGAGAATGGATACACATATATGTATGGCTGAATCCCTTCTCTATTCACCTGAAACTATCACATTATTAATCAGCTATACTCCAATACAAAATAAAAAGTGTTTTTAAAAAGATGTAGTACATATATACGATGGAATTTTACTCAGCCATAAAAAGGAACAAAATTGGATCATTTGTAGTGATGTGGATGAACCTAGAGTCTGTCATACAAAGTAAAGAGAAAAGGAAAGAGACAAAAAAATATTGCATTTTAACATACATATATGGAATCTAGAGATATGATACAGATGAATAGAACAGGAATTTGCAGGGCAGGAATACAGACACAGACAAAGAGAATGGACACACGGGCGTAATGGGGGAAAGGAAGGGTGGGAAGATCTGGAAGAGCGGCACTGACATATATATACACTACCATGTGTGAAATACATAGCTAGTGGGAAGCTGCTGTAGAGCACAAGTTGCTCAGCTTGATGCTCTGTGCTGACCTGGAGTGGGGAGTAGTTGGAAGGGAGGCTCAAGAGGGAGGAGATATATGTATACGTATAGTTGATTCACTTTATTGTACAGTTAAGACTGGTACAACACTGTAACATTCCAATAATAAAACAAAATAAATTTCTAGAAAAATAAATCTAAGAAAAATAATGTCCCTTATTATATTTTTGAAGATACTGAACATTACATTTTTTTTTAGAACAAACAGAAAATAGTGCTCTTATTTTCATGACCAGCACACAGTGTAGCAAGAGACTGGCCTCAAGGATTGAATCAGCATTAAGAATAGGACAAATGGGACATGAAACACTGTAAACAGTGTTCACTGTAAAGAAAAAAACACCTATACTTCAAGTAGGTAGGACTGTTTCTTTGAGAGAAAAAAAAATGTATTAGCCTGAATTGAAAGGATCAGAAAACTGTTTTAAACTTTATTTATTTATTTATTTGGCTGCACTGGGATCTTAGCTGCAGCATGCAGGATCTTTAGTTGCAGCATGTGGGGGATCCAGTTTGCCCATCAGGGATCAAACCCAGGTCCCCTGCTTGGGGAGCACAGAGCCCTAACCACTGGGCCCCTAGGGAAGTCCCAGGATCAGACTTATTAACAGGCAATATAGAGAAGGTATTGGAGAAGGAAATGGCAACCCACTCCAGTGGGTTGCATTCTTGCCTGGGAAAGCCCATGGACAGAGAAGCCGTGGTGGGCTGAAGTCGTGGGGGCTGCAAAGAGTCAGACGTGACTAAGTGACTGAGCATGAGCACGCAAGGAAGATGTGACCAAGAAAATCATTCATTTACAAAAATCATCATTTAAGAGAAAAATGTTTTACTCAGACTCACTGACACTCGTTTTAGTGTATTTTTTCTCAACTCTCCAACTGCTGCTAAGTTACAAAGCAAGGAGAGAAGCAATATATCCCTGTAGATACATCAGAAGATGCGTAACTAGGTTAAAGCTAAGTTTCCCCTAATTATCTTTATATAAATGGTAGGAATGTAAGTCCAGTGATTTCTTAAAAAAAAAAAAAATTATACACTTACTGTGAAAGTGAAAGTTGCTCAGTTGTGTCTGACCCTGCAATCCCATGGACTATATAGTCCGTGGAATTGTGCAGGCCAGAATACTGGAGTGGGTAGCCGTTCCCTTCTCCAGGAGATCTTCCCAACCCAGGGATCAAACCCAGGTCTCCCGTACTGCAGGCAGATTCTTCACCAGCTAAGCCACAAGACTCAACAACTGTATACTGGGCATTTGTCCCCCCTAAAAATGGAAACTTTTATCCCCATAAAAACCCATATACAATTGTTCATAGCATTCATTTGTAGTAGCCAAAAGCTGGAAACAAACAAAATGTCCTACAATAGATGAATGATTAAACAAACTGTGGTATATTCACATCATGGAACACTACTCAGCAAGGAAAAGGAACCAACTCCCAATACACGTAACAACTTGGATGGATCTCAAAAGCATTATGCTGAGTGAAAAAGCCAATTTCAAAAGGTCAAATACTGTATGATACCATTTATAAAGCATTTGCAAGATGACAAAATTATAAAGATTAAGAACAAACTAGTAGATATTAGGGGTCAGGGATTTGGGGGAGTTGGAGGGGACCACAAAAATTGGTGGAAAAAATGAGTTTCTAATTCCCATTTCACATATCACAAGTAATTTTTAATGTGAATTTTTAAATACCTCTAAATCTAGTGTTTGTTGTTGTTTAGTTGCTAAGTCATGTGCAACTCTTTGGAACCCCGTAGACTGTAGCCCACTAGGTTCCTCTGTCCATGGGATTTCCTAGGAAGGAATACCAGATGGGTTGCCATTTCCTTCTCCAGGGATCTTCCTGACTCAGGGATCAAACCCACATCTCCTGCATTGCAGGCAAATTCTTTTCCACTTGAGCCACCAGCGAAGCCCACTCTAGTTTTCAATGTTTGCTAACTATTTTGAAAAGGAGTAACCAATGTCACTTTCAGAATAATGGTGACATAAAGTGAAGAAGAACTAAAGAGCCTCTTGATAAAAGTGAAAGAGGAGCATGAAAAAGCTGGCTTAAAGCTCAACATTCAGAAAACGAAGATCATGGCATCAGGTCCCATCACTTCATGGCAAATAGATGGGGAAACAGTGGAGACAGTGGCTGACTTTATTTTGGGGGGCTCCAAAATCACTGCAGATGGTGACTGCAGCCATGAAATTAAAACACACTTCCTCCTTAGAAGGAAAGCTATGACCAACCTAGACAGCATATTGAAAAGCAGAGACATTACTTTGTCAACAAAGGTCTGTCTAGTCAAGGCTATGGTTTTTCCAGTGGTCGTGTATGGATGTGAGAGCTGGACTATAAAGAAAGCTGAGCACTGAAGAATTGATGATTTTGAACTGTGGTGTTGGAGAAGACTCTTGAGAGTCCTTTGGACTGCAAGGAGATCCAACCAGTCCATCCTAAAGGAGATCAGTCCTCGGTGTTCACTGGAAGGACTGATGCTGAAGCTGAAAAGACTTTGGCCACCTCATGCGAAGAGTTGACTCATTGGAAAAGACTCTGATGCTGGGAGGGATTGGAGGCAGGAGGAGAAGGGGACGACAGAGAATGAGATGGTTGGATGGCATCACCGACTCGATGGACATGTGTTTGGGTAAACTCCTGGAGCTGGTGATGGACAGGGAGGCCTGGCATGCTGCGATTCATGGGGTTGCAAAGAATTGGACACAACTGAGC
Organism: Ovis canadensis; assembly: GCF_042477335.2. NCBI lineage: Eukaryota > Metazoa > Chordata > Mammalia > Artiodactyla > Bovidae > Ovis > Ovis canadensis. The sequence continues at coordinate 21,556,778 of NC_091251.1, forward strand.
AACTGAACTGAATTGAAAGCATAATTTCCCAAATGAAAGAGGAGGTCAGATGATCTATTTTAATCAGCAACTTCACAAGTGAGGGGGACACTCCTAGGGGTACAAAAATATTTGAATACCTTGAATTTCTATTTAGTGTATATCTTATATATTAACAATTTCTATTTTAGAATATATGTTATGTTGCATATGATGTTAGTTTTATAGGAACAGTATATCATTTATGCATAAGTAAAATATGTCTATGCAAAAGGCCGCTCAAAAATGCTTTGCTGATAGGAGTGCATGAAAGAACACTCTCTGGAAAGATGTAAGAAGAGCCATGTTTGTTGGTCCTCTATTTGCCTTCAACTGTTAGTTTCTGTGGCCTAAAATTCTGCTTTGGTCTTCTTCTTTTGGCTGCAAGGTACGTGGGATCTTAGTTCCTTGACCAGGGATCAAGCCCATTCCTGCTGTATTGGAAGCACAAAGTCTTAACCACTGGATCACTAAGGAAGTCCCTGGCCTTCTTTTCTTCTTACTCAAGTTGCACTTTCTGTGTAAGAAACTGACTCACATAGTTGTAATTGCTATCACTATGGAAAAAAGGGTAAGACTCTCTCTCCAGACCAGATTACGCTCCTGAGCAATCTTCAAATCCAATTGCCCACAGAGCATATTCTATCAGTATGGGCCCAATAAGCGTACTCTCTCCCCCACACTCAAATTGAGCTCAATTCTTCCAGCCCTCCTCATTTAAAACCTGCTCTTTTTATTACATTCCTCATTCTTGTCTATAATTCACATGATCACCCTAGCTAGAAATATGGTAGTTATATGAGATTTTTTTCCCTCTCTCTTGCATTTTACATTCTTAATTTTTACTTTTCTATTATCTCTAAATGTCTCCATGTTTTAGTTCTCTATGTATCAATATGGATAAAACTCACAAACATAATACAAAAACAGTTGCAAAAGATGCATAGTTTGATAGATAAAGCTCTAAATAGAGGAAATGGTGTATATTGCTAATGGACACATACTTACATCTAAAACTAAAAATCATGCATGGAAATAATGTATCCAACCTCAGGACAGCGACTGCCTCTAAGGAGGGATGAAGGGAGGAGAAACTGAGGAATGAAGGCTACTTTTTTTAAAAAAAGGAAGCAACATTTTGATTTATACTAAAGCTGGGTAGTGATCCCATGAGTGTCAGTTGTACTATTCTATGAAATTTTCTGTATGTTTGAGATATTTCATAATTCAAAATTTTTTAAAAGAAAAACTCCTAATTCCTCTCCTCACCTCCCTGTGTTTATGTGTGTGTTAGCTGCTCAGTCGTGTCCAACTCTTTGCAACCCCATGGATTGCAGCTCACCAGGCTCCTCTAACTTCCCGCCCATGGCCAAAGGGCCTAGCTCAAAGCTCTTGGTGTTTCACTACGATTTTCTTCAATTTCCTCACTGATCTCCCAGCTTCCTTTTTACTCTAATTTGTCCATCATATGCAGATTAAAAAAAAAAAACACCCTAAAATGAAAACTGGGGTATATATACCTCTGCTTGTGATGAAGGGTTTTATATCAGTTAGAAAATGACATAAAATGCTGAATAGCAAACAAGCACAAAGATCTCAGATGTGTGCAACAGTAAGCATTTATTTGGCCTATGGATATTGAAATCTGCTGAAGGGTGTGGCTGGCCTAGGCCAGGCTTCAGGTTGGTTCTGGTCCACATGACTCTTACTTCACAAGCCTGAGCATGGCCTTCTCGTGACAATGGCAGAGATACCAGGAGGGGAATGGAAAGACACAAGGCCTACACTTGAAGCACATACACCATCGCCTGCACTTCACTGTGCCCGCCAAAACAGGTTTCCTACAGGAACTCAGTCCTGGATAGCCACTGGGAGGCCTGATGCGGAAGCTGAGGCTACAATAGTTCGGCCACCTAATGCAATGAGCTGACTCACTGGAAAAGACCCCGATGCTGGGAAAGATTGAAGGTGGGAGGAGAAGGGGACGACAGAGGGTGAGATGGCTGGATGGCATCACCAACTCAATGGATGTGAGTTTGAGTAAACTGCAGGAGTTGGTGATGGACAGGGAGGCCTGGTGTGCTACAGTTCTTGGGGTCGCAGAGTCAGACACGACTGAGCAACTGAACTGAAAACCAGACACCTGGCCAAACCCAAAATCAAGATATAGAGAAATTTACTTTCTATTTGGTAAGAACTGCAAACTCACGTGGTAAAGAATGTGGATACACAGAGTGGTAAAGAATTTGGGCCAATAGCATAGTTTTTTTTTTATAGATCCTAGTGTTTAAGGATAAATTTTCTTCTCTGAAGGAGGCACACACAGCACTCCATGAGGCTTCCTGAGCCACCTCCCCAGCCTCACAGGCTGCTTCTCTACCCTCTGTGGTCAGGTCAGGATGAACTATCTGCATGCCCCTGAATGTGTACCGCGATTTCTTCTCGCTTTGCCTTGTATATGCTGTTCCTTCTGTCTTCACCAGGCAAGTGCCCTTTGTTCTTCATAGCCCTCATATACTCTGATCTTTTCTTTTTTAGTATATCTGGAAATTGCCCATTATCTCTTTTTTAAATTAATAAGTTTATTTATGGCTGCACCGGGTCTTTGCTGCTGCTCACAGGCTTTCTCTAGTTGCAGTGAGAAGGGGCTGTTCTTTCTTGTGGTGTGCAGGCTTCTCGTTGCAACGGCTTCTCCTGTTGCGGAGCACAGGCTCTACGTGTGTGGGCTCAGTAGTTGTGGCCACGGGGGCTTAGCTCCCCCACAGCCTGTGAAATCTTCCCAGGCCAGTAAAGGAAACTGTGTCCCCTGCATTGGCAGGTGGATTCTTAACCCCTGGAGCACCAGGGAAGTTTAATTCCAGTTTTCTTGACCAACTCCTTCCCAGGTAGACCAGTTTTCATCATCCACCTTCACCCCAGCAAACGAGCATACCCCTTCTATTTTCATTGGTCAGGGAACTAGATCCAGTACGCCACAATGAAGATCAAAGTTCCCACAAGCTTCAAAAGACCCAGCAGAGCCAAACAACTAAATAAAAATAACTATTAAAATGGCTAAAATGGTAAACTTTTTTTAAAGGCATGACAAAGGATTTACACATTCAAGAAAGAGCTAATTACAGTTTTAACAAATGGTTTACCACCACCAAGAGAAAGCACTAGTTGCTTTGTCTGCTTCCATTTATAATTTTCTTAAATTCAGGAAAATGTGTGAAATGACTTTACATCAGTATCATTTGTTACAAAGCAGAGTTCATTTGGGTGGTCCTGGCAAAGGGATTGCTCATCAGTGGTGCGAATGTACACTAGAAGACACTTGATTTGAAATTCATAATTGAAATGTTATGAGCAGTTTAGCATATGGATCCTTCACATTCACTTAATTGCCAGTTTAGTAATAATTTTATGTAACGAGGCATTATTAATAATACGTGAAATACTAAATTGACGTAATGCCCTAAAAACGTAATATGACATTTGCCACTGAAAGAGTATTATGATTCTAGGTGTCTTTACTATGATTTCCAAAACATATGCAATATCAGATAAAATATTAAATTAATCCTTACAAACAGCTCGGCTACGAAGTACTTCAAATGCATTCTCCAAGTTATAACCTATTTATTAATTTTTTTAACAAAACGTGCAAAACCTTGTTGTTGTGGACTGGCACGGCAGCTGCGGCTGGATGCTCCCATCCCACTGGATGGCTGACACCCTGCTCCTCTGTGGCTGAGGTGGCATCTGATTCACCAGGAGGAGGAAGTGAGACAGAAAAGTCTAGAGGTTTGTCCCAGCTCAAGCACTTGGTAGAAAGAGGGAAGTGAAAGTCATTCAGTCATGTCAGACTCTTTGTAACCCCATGCACTGTACCCCGCCAGGCTCCTCTGTCCATGGAATTCTCCAGGCAAGAATACTGGAGTGGGTTTCCATGCCCTCCTCCAGGGGATCTTCCCAACCCAGGGATTGATCCCAGGTCTCCAGCCTGCTAGAGGATTCTTTACTGTCTGAGCTACCAAGGAAGCCCCCCCAAAAAAGAGGGAAGCAGAAGCCAAATGCTCTCTATTGACAGACTCCTCAAAGTTTCATCACACCTCAGGGACTTCAAAACACCTCAATGCAGTTTCTAAAACCTTGAAACTGGGGCCATGATCACCATTTGCGAGGCCTGAGGGGAAGAGCGCAAATGGAGACACAGACACTGGTTCTGTCACGTTACAAGGGAAGCGAACCAACAAGTAACTAAAATGCGACCCTTCCTACGCGGACAGTCTGTCAGAGTGACAAAATGGCAAAATATGTAAGAAGCCTTGGTTTTTAGATGACTTAAAGTCAGGTAAAATGCAAAATACCAAAACCAACTCTTCACTTGAAACTATCACAACATCACTAAATGGCTATACCTCAATAAAAAATTAAAAGTTAAAAAAAAAAATCAACCCTGATTACTACTTTATTACTGCCAGTCCACTACTGGGATATGGATGAGTAATGAAATAAAAAACATATGCAATTCATAAAAAATTACAGTTCAGCCCATAAATTTGTTTTTCTTGATTTTATAACATCTTAGCAAAATTTCTAAAGAGCTGTTATAATCAACATTTTAATAGTTCTTGTGTTCTACTGACAGTAATAATGTAAATAAGTTAAAAATAGAATGCCATTGTAGGCAGATGGAAATTCTAATATACTTTGATAATATATATTAAATGTAGAAACTCATATTTTTCATATATTTTTCAAAAATTTCTCTTCTAAAATATTCAAAATTATGTAGTAAACTTAAAAGGTGGAATGAAAATCATAACTGATAACCACTAAACATTTCAATCCATTTAAATAATATTGAAAATTTTAATTTAACCTTTTGAAATTTTAATTAAATCTTACAAGTATTGTATAAAGACAACCGACTATTTGTAATTATAGCATTTTATATTCATCTGGTTGCCAGTGTAAAGAACTAGCCACACATTGCCACATATATGTCTAGATAAATATATCTACACAAATCTATATAGGCATACATATTTAAGAGTAATATGATCAACTAATACTCCAAAATGTTCCTAAGGCACCATGTGCAACCGTTGCAAATACTACACAAGCTTGAGAACCAGGAAAGGGAACTCAACTGAGCATGGAAGAGAAGTTAAGAAAATGGATACTAAGCACTGCTGGGAAACAATACCTCATAGTATAAGAGTCTATTGCCTTCATGCTGACAGGAAGGATTTGACAAGTTAATTAATTTGTCTTTTCTCTTACCTAAGCATTTCAGCCACTTAAATCCCCCTGCACTCAAAAGAAAGCGTCCGTCTCTGAAGGCTGGCAGCGGCAGAACCCGTGTATCTCCTGAGCATCTGGACACAGCTGTCTTTTGTTTTGAGGTCATGGGGTAGGCCATGTGGAAAGGTGTATCCCAGTGCCTGGAAGGTGTTAGCCATGTATGCAGATGTTTAGAGGTTAGGGTTTCCTATGTCAACACTGAGCAATGGATCCCAAGTACCAACCGTGCACATTTCCTTAATAAATGTGTGTGCACACGCGTGTGGGTGTGTGTATGATGGTAGGGTACTCTACAGCGCAAGTCCTAGAGCAAGACTGCTCCCTGTCTGGCTCGAGGGCAACACAGAGTGCAGTCATATACAGAGAAAGAGATTATTAAATGTACTTCCTCACCAACTAATAATACTGCCTCACAGAGTCTGAAACTTCCCCCTACATGTTTCTCTATTGAAGCTAGACCATAGTTCAGATCTTTCTCCATCTTTCTGTGGTATATTTGGAGGCATAGTGTGGCCATCCTCTTTAAAATTTTGTACCTAGGTCTAAGGCTGGTTTAGCTGAGCACATTGGTACTGCCATACAGCATGGTAAAATACTGAAATTCCTCCACAGCATTTGTTAAGCAATGGTTTTCCTGAACTCTATGTGTGCCTCTCACCTTCATGCTCCCTTCCTCCCTTCCCTGGAACTCTCTTCCCAAGATCTCTACCTGGACTCACCAAGACCCTGCTTTAGTGCCTGAGCCACATGTGTGGCTCAACATTTTTAATATCACCCTTGTCAGCATCACATAGCAGGGGAAGTACAGGTGAAAAGGACAATGGATTAGCACCATTTGCACTCACATCACAAAATACCTTAGAGGGCATTGTCGGTGGGATATTGGTAGGATATTTTGGATGGCACCAATTTATCTGAATAATAGGAGAAGAAGAGAGGCCCTTTCATTGTGAGGTTGGCTATAGAAATCTGATTCAGGGTCACTTAGGAGAGCTATTTTCATGCTGACAGATGTTCAGTAGCTTTTGTCAAGTGAGTTGGCAGCCTTTTTTCAGTTCCAAGTGGCCAGATGTCCAAATCACTAAAATCACTATTCTAAGCTGATGTGTGATTTGATTAAGGTCCTTCTTGGGCTTTTTTGACTCAGAGTTCAGAAATGAATTGGGGCAGAAATTGAGACAGACTGGTAAGGGGGAACCGTAGCATGTTCTGACTCTAAGACAAAGCTGAATGCTTAGCCATGCCCGGCGCTCACCCATTTCATAGATTAACCTAGGATTAAATCTGAATGAAATGTTATCTTTGCACTTTTCAAAAAGCCTACAAGAAAAAATTGTTTATTAAAAGCAACAGTGTTATTTCAATGCTGAATATTTTTGTACTGAATGCTCAGCAAAGGCTAGTGAGAATGAAAGAAAGGAGGAAGAAGCTAACGTAACACAGGGTATCTTCCAAGTTGGAGTCATTCATTTTGATTTCTGAACCCAAGTTAGCCCAGCACCTTCCAGGCCTAGTTTTGAGTGTGGCCTAGCGTTTCTTCCAGAGCTTGGCCTAGCACCAAGAGGTTGCCTAGTATAAAATGGACTTAAGCTTCATATATATTTTTACACTTCCATGCTCAGAGACAAACCCAGGATGCTTTGTGCATCCTTAAGTTTTACAGTTTGGAAATCTCTCTTTAAGAAAAAGAATAAAGGGACTTCCCTGGTGGTTCAGTGGGGTGTGGGTTCTGCCTCTACTTCAGAGGGTGTGGGTTCTGCCTCTACTTCAGAGGGTGTGGGTTCTGCTTCCACTTCAGGGGGTGTGGGTTCAATCCCTGGGTGGGGAACTTAAGATTCCACATGCCACACAGTGAGGGAGGGAGGGGAGGAGGGACAGAGAGGGGAGGGAGGGATGGAGGGAGGGAGGAAAGAAAAAGAATATAAAATCATAAATTCAAAAAAATTAGGGACCCAACCAAGGCTTTACAAAGGGCCCTGAAAGTGAAGGACTCTGAAATATAAGCTCCAGGAGCATCATGGTGGACCCTCCTCTGTCTAGACAGCTCTCCCCGTGTAGTAGGAAACAACAGTTGTGACCTTCCGTTTTACTCCCTGTAAATTCTCTGCTGTGCTATTGTGTCTACCTTAAAGGAAAATGCAAGTTGGGCAAAATCCACCAGGTTTCTACAGGAAAAGAAAATGGATTTTCTGTCATTTAAAAGAGATATGATTAAGGGGACACTTCCATATAATGTCTTGATGAAATGTGAATTGTGTGGCCATACAAAAAAAGATAGAATTTGTGCTAGTTTCTTCAAGCCTAAAAATGAGGATAGCTGGTACTCATATCTGGAAAATTCTATCAAATCAACTCTATAGTGTCAATTCCTGAATACACTGCAAATTAGAATGATGACAGAGGGTAACCAGACTTCTTGTGGTGATCATTTCACAGTGTACACAAATGTTCAGTCACTAGGCTGCACACCTGAAACTAATGTAATGCTGCATGTCAATTATAGTTCAATGATAAAAAATAAATAAAATGACCAAAAGACCTCAACAGGCATTACACAGACTATAAAATATAGTCAGTACACATCCAAGACGACGCTTAGTCTCATTAGTAATTCAGGTCAGTTAAGTCACTCAGTCATGTCCGACTCTTTGCGACCCCATACACTGCACCATGCCAGGCTTCCCTGTCCATCACCAATTCCCAGAGCTTGCTCAAACTCATGTCCATTGAGTCAGTGATGCCATCCAACCATCGCATCCTCTGTTAATCCCTTCTCCTCCTGCCCTCATTCTTTCCCAGCATCAGGGTCTTTTCAAATGAGTCAGTTCTTTGCATCACGTGGCCAAAGTATTGGAGTTTCAGCTTCAGCATCAGTCCTTCCAACGAATATTCAGGACTGACTTCCTTTAGGATTAACTGGTTTGATCTCCTTGCAGTCCAAGGGACTCTCAAGAGTCTCCTACAAAACCACAGTCCAAAAGTATCAATTCTTAGGCTCTCAGCTTTCTTTATAGTCCAACTCTCACAGCCATACATGACCACTGGAAAAACTATAGCTAGAGGGACCTTTGTTGGCAAAGTAATGTCTCTGCCTTTTAATATGCTGTCTAGGTTGTCATAGCTTTTCTTCCAAGGAGCAAGTGTCTTTGAATTTCATGGCTGCAGTCACCATCTGATTTTGGAGCCCAAGAAAGTAGTCTGTCACTGTTTCCATTGTTTCCCCATCTATTTGCCACGAAGTGATGGGACCAGATGCCATGATCTTAGTTTTCTGAATGCTGAGTTTTAAGCCAGCTTTTTCACTCTCCTCTTTCATTTTCATCAAGAGGCTCTTTAGTTCCTCTTCACTTTTGGCCATAAGGATGGTGTCATCTGCATATCTGAGGTTATTGATATTTCTACCAGCAATCTTGATTCCAGCTTGTGCTTCATCCAGCCCAGCATTTCAAATGATGTACTCTGCATATAAGTTAAATAAGCAGGGTGACAATATACAGCCTTGACGTACTCCTTTCCCAATTTGGAACCAGTCCATTGTTCTATGTCCCGTTCTAACTGTTGCTTCTTGACCTGCATACAGATTTCTCAGGAGGCAGGTCAGGTGGTATGGTATTCCCAACTCTTTAAGAATTTTTTACAGTTTATTGTGATCCACACAGTCAAAGGCTATTGTGCAGTCAATAAAGTAGATGTTTTTCTGGAACTCTCTTGCTTTTTTGATGATCCAATCGATGTTGGCAACTTGATTTTTGGTTCCTCTGCCTTTTCTAAATCCAGCTTGAACATCTCGAAGTTCTTAGTTCATGTACTGTTGAAGCCTGGTTTGGAGAATTTTGAGCATTACTTTGCTAGCGTGTGAAATGAGTGCAACTGTGCATTAGTTGAACATTCTTTGGCATTGCCTTTCTTTGGGATTGGAATGAAAACTGACCTTTTCCAGTCCTGTGGCCACTGCTGAGTTTCCCAAATTTGCTGGCATATTGAGTGCAGCACTTTCACAGCATCATCTTTGAGGATTTGAAATAGCTCAACTGGAATTCCATCACCTCCACTAGCTTTGTTTGTAGTGATGCTTCCTAAGGCCCACTGGACTTCGCAATCCAGGATGTCTGGCTCTAGGTGACTGATCACACCATCGTGGCTATCTGGGTCATGAAGCTCTTTTTTGTACAGTTCTGCATATTCTCGCCACCTCTTCTTAGTATCTTCTGCTTCTGTTAGGTCCATACCATTTCTGTCCTTTATCGAGCCCATCTTTGCATGAAATGTTCCTTTGATATCTCTAATTTTCTTGAAGAGATCTCTAGTTTTCCCCATTCTGTTGTTTTCCTCTATTTCTTTACACTGATCACTGAGGAAGGCTTTCTTATCTCTCCTTGCTATTCTTTGGAAGTCTGCATACAGATGGGTATATCTTTCCTTTTTCCCTTTCTTTTTGCTTCTCTTCTTTTCTCAGCTATTTGTAAGGCCTCCTCAGACCTTGCCTTTTTGCATTTCTTCTTCTTGGGGATGGTCTTGATCCCTGCCTCCTGAACAAAATGACGAACCTCCATCCATAGTTCTTCAGGCACTCTGTCTCTCAGATCTAATCCCTTGAATCTGTTTGTCACTTCCACTGTATAATCATAAGGGATTTGATTTAGGTCATACCTGAATGGTCTAGTGGTTTTCCCTACTTCCTTCAATTTGAGTCTGAATTTTGCAACAGAAATCAAGACTACAAAGAGATATCATTTTTCATTCATTTAATCTGAAATATACAATAATCTGACAGAACCAACAGTTGAAAGGATAAGGAAGATTTCTTATATATTACTAGTGGGAGTATATAAAAGCACAAGCACTTTAATAATAATGTAAAATTATTTTGTAAGCATGAACATTTGTATAGTGCATGTGGATCACTTCTATAACCCAAAAGAAACTCTTTATACAGATATATCAGAAGATGTGTATAAGGAAGTTCATTTTTGTTGTTTAACTGCTAAGTCATGTCCAACTCTTTGAGACCCTAGGACTTGTACACCACCAGGCTCCTCTGTCTATGGGATTTCCTAGGCAAGAATACTGGAGTGGGTTGCTGTTTCCTTCTCCAGGGGATCTTCCTGACCCAGGGATTGAACCCTGGTCTCCTGCATTGCAGGCCGACTCTTTACCATCTGAGCTACTAGGGAAGTCTGAAGTTCATTGCAGCACTACTTATAAAAGCAGAAAAAAATATTAAAATACTCATGAACATGAGAATAAATAACTAGTGGAAAGGTATACAGCAGTAATAATGAATGAACTGTAACTACTGACAACAATGGATGTATTTCAGTAATGCAATGTTACATTAAAAAAAGAAAAACAGGTCCCAGTAGTCACCAAGTTACCTACAGTTCATAATACTTGTTTTATGAAGCCATATATATATATATATATATATATGTACACACACATACATATATATAATAAAACATTTATCCTGCTGCATATATGGAAGATAAACATGCATTTTAGGACAGTGATTATCTTCTGCAGTTAAGGTGCTAAGATGGTGGAGAAGCACAGATGCAGATTTAAGTTACTGTCAGTGGTCTAGTTTCAGAATCAATTGGTGATTTCATAGGTGTTTAGTGCATCATAAGAATAAATGAATTAATAAAAGATAGGTGCACATGTGAACTAGGAAGCCTATATGTCATAAACCAGTAGAACAGAATAGTCCTGTCTGCTTGGGGTTCCACTTAAATGTAAACAAATCAAAGATAGGGGGAGGCCTGAGGAAAGCCCAGATGTAATGAAGGAGTGGGGGAAAGCTGAGTGTTAGGTGTCTGAACGTATTGTGAAACGTAATTCGGCTGAGACTGCAGACTTCTGGTCACCCCACCAGAGTCGATGGTAAGCAAGTCTGATACTCTCTCAAAGCAACAGATACCTCAGCTCTACTCACATTCAGGAACAAGGCGGCTGTGACAATGCTATCTGCAGGAGCTGCTCTTTTCCAGCTCTCACCAGCCCCAGTCCAGTCGTGTCTTGACCAACTGACAGGGGCTGAGCCTTTAGGAGAAGGATAGAGCCTATTTTTGATGAACCAGAGGCAACGAGCTCAGGAAATAATTATTCAATCTTACTCTTCTCCCCACTTCCCATCTGCTACCAGTATCTTCCACTGGCCTCACAGAGAACACGGGGCTGCAGCTTCCCCTGGAAACCAGAGGGTAAAGGATCCATTGAGGCGGTCTGTAGGTCAGTCTGCCAGGGCACACAGCAGGATGGACAAGGGTAGTAGATCTGGAGAAACAAGCAGAAGATACACAACACGGAAAGAGAAACAGAAGTGCTGAGGGAAGCTTCTTAGCAAGCTTCTGAAAGGGAGGCAGACTTTTTAGCCATCTCTTCTCTTCTTCCTTCCTAGAATGCAGATACAATGCCTAGAAGAACAGGTATCGTATTTTGACCATGGAAGATGAAAAACACATTTGAACAGTGGTGAATCAGGAAGACAGAGAAAGCCTGGTTCCAAAGCAGTCCTGAATAATCTAGCCCAAAAAGTCACTGTCACATAATAAAAAAATCAAACAAACCAACTTTTTAATGTCAGGCTTCTGTTATATGCAGCCAAATGCAATCCTGATCAATTCAGACACCTTGCCAAAGTCTCTGATCAGACAGGCTGAATTATTAAGAAACTTTCTATGTAGTGACTTCCAGTGTAGTGGATAAAAAACATTATTTTGGAATAATTTGAGTTAATATTTGAGGCATCATAAAAAAGAGATTCATTCATCTTCATTTTTAAAATTTAAAATGAACATAATTAATTAATTGACAGTAGAAATAAGCTGAAAGTCATTAACTTTCTTTTATCTGCATATTAACTGACAGACAACCCAAAGTTTTTATTCTTTCTTCTGGCTCTTTTAAGATGGCTTATTTTGGGAGTAAATAAGGTGAGGTGTCAAATTTGTAACATATGCTTAGCAACTTGAAAAAAACTGATCTCTAATGCACCAACCTGTATAAAGACTTTTTGCCTGGAAAAATAATTATGAAAATATGGCAAGAAATGAGTAATATCACAATCACTCTTTTGACTAAATCAATTCTCTCTCAAAGATAAAATGAAATGATACAGCTCTCACTGCTGAATAAACAAGATAGTACATAACAGATTAAATGTAAATCTGTTTATCCATCTCTTAGTATGTTTTCTATGATACATTACATATTACTGAAAAGTCATACAACTTCTCAAGAGTGCTAAAATGTTTGAATATCAGTGAATGTTTTAACTACACTAGAGAAGTTTGCCAGCTAAAGGAATTCAATTAGTGAATTTTATGGTAAAGAAAACAATTACATCCTAATCTGTTTTGTAAAATCTACCTCTTATAAGTTCGGGCAAAGCTGTATATAGATAAACCTGTGATTTGTGACCAATGTGATTTCTTAGTCAGAAGCTTGTGAAGGATTTTATAGCTCTTTGTAGACCAATTAGGTCCTGCAGTTTCACAGTTACCAGGGCCCTCTTTAACTGCATCTTCCAAACCTGAAACTGTTGGGGGTTGATGCTCAGAAAAATGAAGTATAGTGGGGTTGGTGACAAAACTGGTAGTGATGGGTCATGGGCAGAATCTGTGTATTTCAGGGGCATTTAAAGGAGATGCAAGACGGTTGGAATGACAGCACACACCAACTTCCCCCAGGCTCAGAAAGTGATAAAAACAGACTGACTCAACACACTGCGGTTTAACAACATGAAACTTTCCCTTGGAATTCTTATTGCATTATTATGTGCAGCCCTTGTTATAAGATCAGATCTACTTTATTTTTTATTTTTTTTTTTTTATTTTTTTTTTTATTTTTTTTTTTTTAATTTTAAAATCTTTAATTCTTACATGCGTTCCCAAACATGACCCCCCCCTCCCACCTCCCTCCCCACAACCTCTCTCTGGGTCATCCCCATGTACCAGCCCCAGATCTACTTTAATAAAACACCTCGAGGGGCTACCAATGAACAATGTCGTTTTGGTTCCTGTCTCCATGAAACCAAAGATGGAGAAGGATTATGACCTTTGGTTGCCAACTTTTCCTTAGAGATATTGTTTGGGTTAGAGACTGGGCAACTGTTATTCTCTCCTAGGCACCCAGTTAAACTATATTTCCCAGTCTCCCTTGGAATAGGTGCAGCCATCTACTAAATTCCGCCAATAGAATACGGGCAGAAACGATGTACACTGCCTTTAGGCCAGGCATATAGCAATCCTCCCTTCTTTTTTCCTTATGTCAGCTAAACACAGGATCCTCTTAAGGCTTTAGAGAATACAGTCACTATTCTGCAAGGAGTCTGGGTTCCTGAAAGACTGTGTGGAGCAGGGTCTTCTTGCCAACCCTTATTGGACTGATGAGAATAGGAAAAACAGGAACAGCAACACTCATTTATGTGATAGGGCACTAAGGTCTTAGGACTATTTGTCATAGCAAGTAAACCATCCTGGCTAATACATCTTAAGATCTGTATATGAAAAGAATACTATTTAATAATAATCTCAACTCATACATACAAGTAAAAATGAGTGCATATGGAACTTACTGATCTTCCAGTAAAAGCCTAGAAAATACCTATTTCCTAATACCTTTAACAGATTTTGGCATATAGTTCTACAGTCTTGCTAGGTATCAGACTTCATGGCGAGTGGGGAGGCAAATGTCACAAAACTGAGGGCTTTCATTTCTATTTTCTTCACCTGGAAAACATTTTTTAAAACTATTTAGTTCTTAGGAAATTATTCATTTTTAGTGGTATTCAAATGACAATATTAATATCTCAGAATATAAGACCCTCTCACCTCTATTTAAAAAGGAAGAAAAATAATTGCATATGTAGTTTTTAATAGTTTCCACAATTTAAAAAAATCCAACTTTATCTTCTGGGACAAGAAGAATAAATGCTTGTGTTATTGGCATATACTCACAAGAAATACTTTTGTGGTTGTTAGACACTAATTACTGCACTCATGCAATCTTGCCATGGGAATCCTACTTTGGCTATGTGCTCAATATATCTAAACTCTAGCTTGCACAAACAGTTCTTGGAAATGGCTTCCTCTCTCAGTCTTTACTTACCCCAATCCTGTATGATACTATTGACCAAGTTAAGATGCGATGTAAGCATAGTGAGCCTCCAGTTTTTTTTTTCTCTTAGGTGCTTTCAATCGACTATGCAGAGATTAGTTTCCCTACACAAAGTCATTGAACTCAGTCATCTCAAAACAGCTGAAACAAAGCAGTATAGATCAGCTCCAGGTTCAATGGTCACACGGTAGGAGCACAATTCATTTGTTAATTAAATGCATACTATCTACACCACTGCCTCCTGCCAGCTTCAAATTTCTGTTTATAGGAACTGCTTGGTTTGCCTAAGGAGTGGAAATAAAATAGACACCTCCCTCTGCTCCTGCTAAATAGTCTTCCATGGAAGCTTTTCTCCCACTCCTAGGAGCGGATCAGCCTAGTAGCATTATAATGAATGTCAGCTCCCCTACTTGCTTCTCCCCTATGTCTCCCAAATTAACAATACAATTTGATAGTAACACAATAACTGATCATTTATATCAAAAGAGCCTCTTGATGAAAGTGAAAGAGGAGAGTGAAAAAGTTGGCTTAAAGCTCAACATTCAGAAAATTAAGATCATGGCATCCAGTCCTATCACTTCATGGCAAATAGATGGGGAAACAGTGGAGACAGTGACTGACTTTATTTTGGGGGGGCTCCAAAATCACTGCAGATGGTGATTGCAGCCATGAAATTAAAAGACGCTTACTCCTTGGAAGGAAAGCTATGACCAACCTAGAAAGCATATTAAAAAGCAGAGACATTACTTTGTCAACAAAGGTCCATATAGTCAAAGCTATGGTTTTTCCAGTAGTCATGTTTGAATGTGAAAGTTGGACTATAAAGAAAGCTGAGCGCCGAAGAATTGATGCTTTTGAACTGTGGTGTTGGAGGAGACTCTTGAGAGTCCCTAGGACTGCAAGGAGATCCAACCAGTCCATCCTAAAGGAGATCAGTCCTGGGTGTTAATTGGAAGGACTGATGTTGAAGCTGAGACTCCAATAATTTGGCCACCTGATGTGAAGAGCGGACTCATTTGAAAAGACCCTGATGTTGGGAAAGATTGAGGGCAGGAGGAGAAGGGGACAACAGAGGATGAGATGGTTGGATGGCATCACCGACTCTATGGACATGAGTCTGAGTGAACTCCAGGAGCTGGTGATGGACAGGGATGGCTGGCGTGCTACGGTTCATGGGGTCGCAAAGAGTCAGACACAACTGAGTGACTGAACTGAACTGAACTATATCAATAATCTGATAGCTACACAATTTGAAGAAACAACCAACTGCCATATTACAGTTTTACACAGGAGCCCCAGGGATCAGCCTGATTTGGACCCAAACTTGTAGACAGATTTTTGTCCTGGATATGACTTGAGTCTGCTCAATACTGAGCTCCCTGTAGGCAGGGACTGTATCTATTTAGCTTTCTGCTATATATGAAACACCTGGTGCAAGGTCTACACTACAGAACTTTCTCAAAAAATACCTTATGGAAAAAAAGAAGTACCAAGAGATAAGGCTGGAGAATCTCATACCCTGAAAGTTTAGCTGGAAAATGAGGAATGGGTTAGATCATAATCATACTCTGTATCAATGCCATACTAAGGAGCTTGGTCTTCATTCTGGAGGAACCGATAATTTTTTTTTTATTGATGTATAGTTGATTTACAATACTGTGATAGTTTCAGATGTAAAGCAAAGTGATTTAGTTTCTATATATACATCTACATATATATCTATGTCTGTCTATCTATGTATATCTATTTTTTTTCAGATTCTTTTCCATTATGGATTATTATAAGAGGAACCACTAATTTTAAGGAGGAGAGGTACTCAGATACATTTTCATTTTTAGAAAACTCGCTCTGGCAGCACATGCCAGTTACACTGGGCTCCAAGCTACGTGAAGGGAGGGGCCTCCGCCTCTCTTGTTCATCACGAGTATCCCCTAGTACAGAATACAGTGCCTGGAACATGTAATCTACTTAAGAGCTGGTGAACAAATGACTAAAAGCCCATGAAGCTTGTCTCTGAATCTTCCAGGAGAATAAGAAGGCTTTAGGGCCTTGTGAGGAATTTTGACCTCCTCTAGGTTAGCCCTGTGATGTGATTTCTGAGCCAGTAGCTGGGGTGTGACCCCTGCGAACTTCTAAGAAAGTCACCAGAGCAGAGTGAGACGTCACTCTCATCTGGAGACATCTTTTTGGACCCAACTAGACACATCTCTTGGGCCTAAAGTGGAACTGATTCATTCTCCAAGACACAGAGTGGGATGAGCCATCCTCCTTGAGAACATTTTCTCAAGGGACATTTGCAGGATGCCTGAAGGTTCTTGTCAGCCCATTCCTAAAATAACAGCATTCCAAAGAGTACAAACCATAGGACCAGCAGTTAATTTTATGGTTGATAAACATGTTTCAATCTTGAGCTCCCAGATAATGTGTTTCTATGGGTCAACTGGGCAGCCTCTGGAGTGCTGACCTTTGAAATGTGGGCATCACAACCTGACATTTGAGGCTGTTCAGTGTCTCTGGTGTCCACACAGTTCAATGAGTCTTGCTTTTCATACAGCCTCCTTCCCTCCTAACCCTGACTATTCCCAAATATAAATGAGAAAATTAAACATTTACTTTGATGAGAAAATAGTGCTCTCTCATTGACACTTCTTCACACCCTCACTGATGTGATTTAGTTATAGTTTTTAGTGGCTGCTCTTACATTTTTAATTATTTTGCAGAGTTAAAATACGTAATAATGGATAACTGTGCAATACATTAAATACTTATGGGTTCGTTGTGCCTTCTGTTATAATATAAAATCCATCTATTCTGGTTGATGGGTTTTAACCTCACACAGAATACTTTAAACTCCATTTGGACTTGTGCCTACAATCACCTTAGCAAAGTCTCTTAAGTAACTGCGCACAGCCTAATTAGTATGCATTATCAATTAACAAACTTAATAGCCGGCAGATTGATTAGATCCTCTGTTGCAGGGGCAGAGCTGAAGCGAAACAGAATGAAAAATCATTGCACGCATACACTGCAGCTTTGTTATTTTCTCAGATCCCCTCCTCCTCCTTCACATTCCTTTAATTAATGTATGCATATGGTTCTGCATATCTGGTAAACCCAAGCTTTTCCTGACTCGTTCATAAAGCTCATTCTTAAACAGAGGGAGTCCCTACTTCCCTTCCCTTTGGGGGGTTCTGCATATATCATTTTCACCCCTCTTCTTGCCCTTTTGCATAGCACTGAATTTTAAAGGGCTGCTTCTCCCAGCCTGATTATCTTCAGGGTGGTGGAAATGGGAGAGGAATACAAAGATGAGTGGGAAGCATGTGCTTTTTAACACAGAGGACCGCCTGGGAGTCACATCGGTGGGGCTTTGACAACCGTAAAGTGCTTCTGGCAATTATCTCCAAAAAGAATAGTACAAATGGACTGTCCTGTTACATCTTGTCTATTTTTGATGGACTGGAAACAATATGAATAAATGAAGGAAAATCCACAATCCCTGAAAGCGGGGATCAAGCGAAAAGGAGTCACCAACTGCACTGTTCATAAAACACTGGCATTATAAGAATTTTACACCTTCCATAAACATTCAACACAAAATTCTAAAAAGACTTCTGAAGACATTTCCAACACCATAAATTGTCACCCTGTAGTGCTGGTTTGGGTTTTATTTTTCTATTTTAAACAAAGTAATGGTTCATGCTATATTTTATTTATTAGCTGTTCTCGGGTATAGTATCTTTCTGCTTCTATGTGGGAAGAGTTATAATTAGGATGTGGAGGAGGCATAGAGAAGTGTTTTTACTTTCGAAGACAACCTGACGCTTGTGGTTTATCGACTATCTCTCTAAAACCACTGCTGTTGCTCAGTCGCTCAGTCGTGTCTGACTCTTTGCGACCCCATGAACTGCAGCACATCAGGCTTCCCTGTCCTTCACTGTCTCCTGGAGTTTGCTCAAACTCATGTCCATTGAGTCGGTGATGCCATCCAACCAAGAACTAAAATCCCACAGCCTCCAGAACAAAAAACACAATTCAAAACCGTATCAGTTTTCCTAGGTCTAGAAAACTTTTTCTTGCCTGTCCCTTTAAAGGCAGACTGTCCTGCCTGCCTCTCTGACTTCACCTCACACCGTTTTCCTCTTAATCCGTAATGTTTCAGCCACACCAGCCTTCTCACTTCCTGAGCACACAAAGCTCCTTCCTCTCACTGGCTTCCCTCACCCTGAGATGCCCCTCTCTGTTCTTCCTATGGTTTACCTTTTCTTATCATGAAGGTCTCAGCTCAAATATCACCTCCCAAGAGCAGCCTTGCCCAATCCCCCAATCTAAAGTAATGTCCACTCCTCTCATCTGACCACCAGGATTTTTTTCATCACTATTGTATTAATAGAAACACCTGGAGTAACAGGCAAATTTGGCCTTGGAATGCGGAATGAAGCAGGGCAAAGACTAATAGAGTTTTGCCAAGAAAATGCACTGGTCATAGCAAACACCCTCTTCCAACAACACAAGAGAAGACTCTACACATGGACATCACCAGATGGTCAACACCGAGATCAGATTGATTATATTCTTTGCAGCCAAAGATGGAGAAGCTCTATACAGCCAACAAAAACAAGACCAGGAGCTGACTGGCTCAGATCATGAACTCCTTATTACCAAATTCAGACTCAAATTGAAGAAAGTAGGGAAAACCGCTAGACCATTCAGGTATGACCTAAATCAAATCCCTTATGATTATACAGTGGAAGTGAGAAATAGATTTAAGGGACTAGATCTG
This sequence comes from Ovis canadensis, assembly GCF_042477335.2. NCBI lineage: Eukaryota > Metazoa > Chordata > Mammalia > Artiodactyla > Bovidae > Ovis > Ovis canadensis. The sequence goes on from NC_091251.1 coordinate 21,575,991, forward strand.
ATAGATAGAGTGCCTGATGGACTATGGAATGAGGTTCGTGACATTGTACAGGAGACAGGGATCAAGACCATCCCCATGGAAAAGAAATGCAAAAAAGCAAAATGGCTGTCTGGGGAAGCCTTACAAACAGCTGTGAAAAGAAGAGAAGCGAAAAGCAAAGGAGAAAAGGAAAGATATAAGCATCTAAATGCAGAGTTCCAAAGAATAGCATGAAGAGATAAGAAAGCCTTCTTCAGCGATCAATGTAAAGAAATAGAGGAAAAAACAAAAAAGAAATAGAGGAAAAGAACAGAATGGGAAAGACTAAAGATCTCTTCAAGAAAATTAGCAATACCAAGGGAACATCTCATGCAAAGATGGGCTTGAAAAAGGACAGAAATGTTATGGACCTAACAGAAGCAGAAGATATTAAGAAGAGGTGGCAAGAATACACAGAAGAACTGTACAAAAGAGATCTTCATTACCCGGATAATCACGATGGTGTGATCCCTCATCTAGAACCAGACATCCTGGAATGTGAAGTCAAGTGGGCCTTACGAAGCATCACGACAAACAAAGCTAGTGGAGGTGATGAAATTCCAGGGGAGCTATTTCAAATCCTGAAAGATGATGCTGTGAAAGTGCTACACTCAATATGCCAGGAAATATGGAAAACTCAGCAGTGGCCACAAGACTGGAAAAGGTCAGTTTTTATTCCAATCCCAAAGAAAGGCAATGCCAAAGAATGCTCAAACTACTGCACAATTGCACTCATCTCACAGGCTAGTAAAGTAATGCTCAAAATTCTCCAAACCAGGCTTCAGCAATACATGAACCGTGAACTTCCTGATGTTCAAGCTGGTTTTAGAAAAGGCAGAGGAACCAGAGATCAAATTGCCAACATCCGCTGGATCATCGAAAAAGCAAGAGAGTTCCAGAAAAACATCTATTTCTGCTTTATTGACTATGTCAAAGCCTTTGACTGTGTGGATCACAAGAAACTACGGACAATTCTGAGAGAGATGGGAATATCAGACCACCTGACCTGCCTCTTGAGAAACCTATATGCAGGTCAGGAAGCAACAGTTAGAACTGGACATGGAACAACAGACTGGTTCCAAATAGGAAAAGGAGTACGTCAAGGCTGTATATTGTCACCCTGCTTATTTAACTTATATGCAGAGTACATCATGAGAAATGCTAGGCAGGAAGAAACACAAGCTGGAATCAAGATTACCAGGAGAAATATCAATAACCTCAGATATGAGATGACACCACCCTTATGGCAGAAAGCGAAGAGGAACTAAAAAGCCTCTTGAAGAAAGTGAAAGAGAGTGAAAAAGTTGGCTTAAAGCTCAACATTCAGAAAACAAAGATCATGGCATCTGGTCCCACCACTTCATGGGAAATAGATGGGGAAACAGTGGAAACAGTGTCAGACTTTATTTTGGGGGGCTCCAAAATCACTGCAGATGGTGATTGCAGCCATGAAATTAAAAGCCGCTTACTCTTTGGAAGAAAAGTTATGACCAACCTAGAGAGCATACTGAAAAGCAGAGACATTACTTTGCCAACAAAGGTCCGTCTAGTCAAGGCTATGGTTTTTCCAGTAGTCATATATGGATGTGATAGTTGGACTGTGAAGACGGCTGAGCACCGAAGAATTGATGCTTTTGAACTGTAGTGTTGGAGAAGACTCTTGAGAGTCCCTTGGACTGCAAGGAGATCCAACCAGTCCATTCTGAAGGAGATCAGCCCTGGGATTTCTTTGGAGCGAATGATGCTAAAGCTGAAACTCCAGTACTTTGGCTACCTCATGCGAAGAGTTGACTCATTGGAAAAGACTCTGATGCTGGGAGGGATTGGGGGCAGAAGAAGGGGAAACAGAGGATGAGATAGCTGGATGGCATCACTGATTTGATGGACGTGAATCTGAGTGAACTCTGGGAGTTGGTGATGGACAGGGAGGCCTGGCGTGCTGAGATTCACGGGGTCGCAAAGAGTCGGACATGACTGAACAACTGAACTGACTATATTAATATCATAGCTCTTCCACTGTCTTACATGATCTTACTTATCTACTTCTTTATTTAATATATTTGTCCCTTCTAAGAGCACAAGCTTCTTATTGGGAAGAACCTCAATTGTTTATTCCTGGTTATTTGGCTTCACCACTGAGCACAATACCAGCACACTTTGGGAGCTTAATAAATGTTTCTTCAATAAAATGTGATTGAGTAAATAGTAGAAAAATAATGAGTGAGGATTAATGTATATGTGTATGAGAAGAGAAAAGAGGGTCAACACTGAACCCAGAGTAACACCAGCAATTATTAAAGAAACAAGCCCATGGGCAAAAGACACATTTCCAAAGGAGGTACAAGAATAACCTATGAACACATGTGAAGATGTTTATCTTTAACCATTCAGTTCAGTTCAGTCGCTCAGTCGTGTCCGACTCTTTGCGATCCTGTGAATCGCAGCACGCCAGGCCTCCCTGTCCATCACCAACTCCCGGAGTTCACTCAGACTCATGTCCATTGAGTCGGTGATGCCATCCAGACATCTCAGCCTCCGTCATCCCCTTCTCCTCCTGCCCCCAATCCCTCCCAGCATCAGAGTCTTTTCCAATAAGCCAACTCTTCGCATGAGGTGGCCAAAGTACTGGAGTTTCAGCTTTAGCATCATTCCTTCTAAAGAACACCCAGGGCTGATCTCCTTTAGAATGGACTGGTTGGATCTCCTTGCACTCCAAGGGACTCTCAAGAGTCTTCTCCAACACTACAGTTCAAAAGCATCAATTTTTCGGTGCTCAGCTGTCTTCACATTACTACTCTCACATCTATACATGACTACTGGTAAAACCATAGCCTTGACTAGACGGACATTTGTTGGCAAAGTAATGTCTCTGCTTTTGAATATGCTGTCTAGGTTGGTCATAACTTTCCTTCCAAGGAGTAAGTGTCTTCTAATTTCATGGCTGCAGTCACCATCTACAGTGATTTGGAGCCCCCCAAAATAAAAGTCTGACACTGTTTCCACTGTTTCCCCATCTATTTCCCATGAAGCGATGGGAACAGATGCCATGATCTTTGTTGTCTGAATGTTGAGCTTTAAGCCAACTTTTTCACTCTCCTCTTTCACTTTCATCAAAAAGCTCTTTAGTTCCTCTTCACTTTCTGCCATAAGGGTGGTGTCATCTGCATATCTGAGGTTATTGATATTTCTCCTGGCAATCTTGAATCTAGCTTGTGCTTCTTCCAGCCCAGCGTTTCTCATGATGTACTCTGCATAGAAGTTAAATAAGCAGGGTGACAATATACAGCCTTGACGTACTCCTTTTCCTATTTGGAACCAGTCTGTTGTTCCATGTCCAGTTCTAACTGTTGCTTCCTGACCTGCATATAGGTTTCTCAAGAGGCAGGTCAGGTGGTCTGATATTCCCATCTCTCTCAGAATTGTCCACAGTTTCTTGTGATCCACACAGTCAAAGGCTTTGACACAGTCAATAAAGCAGAAATAGATGTTTTTCTGGAACTCTCTTGCTTTTTCGATGATCCAGCGGATGTTGGCAATTTGATCTCTGGTTCCTCTGCCTTTTCTAAAACCAGCTTGAACATCAGGAAGTTCACGGTTCATGTATTGCTGAAGCCTGGTTTGGAGAATTTTGAGCATTACTTTACTAGTGTGTGAGATGTGTGCAATTGTGCAGTAGTTTGAGCATTCTTTGGCATTGCCTTTCTTTGGAATGGAATGAAAACTTTAGCCATTAGGGAAATGCAAATTAAAGCCACAATGGGGTACCCATTAGGACAGCTAGAGTAAAAAAGACAAACAAGTATTGGGAGAAATTGAGACTTCCATACACGGCTGGTGCAAATGAAAATGATATACCCTCTGCAGAAGAAAAGTCTGATAGTTTCTCAAAATGTTAAATACAGAGGTACATTGTGATAATGCACTCAGTGGTGTTCGACTCTTTGCGATTCCATGGACTGTAGCCCACCAGGCTCCTCCATCTGTGGAATTCTCCAGGCAAGAATACTGGAGTGGGTAGGCATTCCCTTTCCAGGAGAATCTTTCTGATCCAAGGACGGAACCCAGGTCTCCTGAATTGCAGGCAGATTCTTTATCATCTGAGCCACCAAAGAAGGCCTAGAGGTTCCATATGACCTAGTAATTCCACTCTGAAATATACACCCTAGAGAAATTAAAACATATGTCCACACAAAAATTTGACCATGACTGTTTCTAGCAACATTATTCATCATAGCAAAAAAGAAGAAATATCCCACAGTCCATCAGCTGACAAGTGCATAAATAAAACGTGATCTAACCATACCATGGATAAGTAATATGACTTGAACATAAAAAGGAATGGCAAGCTGACATATGCTACATGAATAAACCTTACGCTAAGTCAAAGAAGCCAGTCACAAAAGACCACGTATTAGATGATTCCATTTATATGAAACGTCTAGAAGATGCCACTCTACACAGACAGGCAGTGGGCAATGATACTGGAAAGGGCCTCGTGAAGCAACATCAACCAGAGCTCAAGCCTTCAGGGCCTTGGGGAGGTGGCGCAAATACTGGCTTCAGAATTGCCCCGCGCACCTCCCGCTTTCATGGCGGTGAGCTTTCCAGCACCCACCCCCACCAAGCCCTGACCCTGGCACAGAATGGCCCTCGGAGGCCGCAGCAGATCCTACCTGCTGGCAGGTCCCAGGAAGCACCGCAAGATTCGAGGGCCGGAGGCACGCGCAGGCCCGGCTGCTCCCAGAGTGGGGGAGGCGCGGAGCTTGCGCCCGGGCTCAAGGCTGGGGAGGCTGGGTGAGGATGCGGGAGGGCACGTGGCGCGGTCAGAGGCTCTAGGAGGGCGAAGAGGGCTTCACCCAGCTGGAGCCTGGCCTTCTGGGAGACAAGCTCTCCGAGGCCCAAGCTGACTGACTCTGCGCCTGACGACGTCCCCTTCCTCCCGCCATCTTCCCAGGATCCATCTCTGCTCACTTCTGGAGGCCTCCTGTTTGTCTTCCCCGTGCCGATCCCGCTTCAGCCTGCGAGCCCCAGAAGGGAACGGGCCACAGCTGGGTGACCCCAATGCCTGACCGCCCCCGCCTGAGAACAGAGCCTCTGCCATAACATGGAGTCTAGTACAGCGGCTTTAAATGTTTTGTCTTATGCCCAAATTAATAGAGCTCCATTCTCTCAGGTGGGGCTCGTGGGGCTGGGGAGGGTGGAAAGAAGGAGAGGGCTGGCGAACAGGCTGCAGAAATGGAGGGGCAGGAGAGGAAGGGCCTGTCCTCTCCTAAGTTCCGCGGTCCTGAGAACTGTGGTTTCCCGGCTCGAGCACAATCACGCAGTCTCACAGCAGCTCGGAGATTTCCTCAAGGGTGGGGACTGTGTCACATTCATTTTCAACCCCCTTGCTTAGGAGTCCCCAACTTTAGGTTCCCAGTGAATGCTTTTCAGCTAAGTTAAACGGATGGGAGGCAGCCTGAGGTGGTTAGTCCCCCCAGGCATTGCTCCTCAACCGTGCTCCTTCCGGGCCCCCTTCGGGGAGTGCTTTTCTGAGTAAGACCCTTTGCTGGTACAGATGAACCTATTTGTAGGACAGGACGAACGTGTGTGTGCCGGGGGTGAATTGGGAGATTGGGATTGATGTGTGTGCACTGCCGTGTGTAACAGAGGTAGTGGGAAGCTGCTGTACCTCACAGGGAGCTCAGCTTGGTGCTCTGTGAGGACCAAGAAGGGTAGGATTGGGGGAGGCTCTAGAGAGAGAAGACAGATGTATACCTATAGCTAATTCACTTTGTTGTACAGCAGGAACTAGCACAATACCCTAATAATAATGATAAATTATGGATAGCCCTCCAGTTCAATGAGTATGTGCTGTGCTTAGTCGCTCAGTCGTGTCCAACTCTTTGCGACCCCATGGACTGCAGCCCGCCAGGCTTCTCTGTCCTTCACGATCTTCTGGAGTTTGAGTATATGGTGACATTTAAGTCTGTACTACATAATTTTACTGTATCCCACAAATAAGAGACTCTGAGACTTCCTTCAAGAAGACTTCGTTGTTTATTAAGTAACATATAAGGAGAGTGGCAGTAAGGCTAGTGGGAGCACAAAAGCTAGTTTCTTTTTCGATCACTTTGTATCTAAAAGGAAGGGGAAGCTAGTTTAACATAGCGGCTTGATGCTTCTCATTGAGGCAGGGACAGTAAGTTCATACGTACTGAGTACTTACTAACCGCAAGTCATTGTGCTAAGCACTTTATACTGCATATACACTTTAACACTACAAGAGAAGTACTATTTTCACCCCCATTTTACTGATGAAGAAACAGAAGGTTAGAGAATTAACTTCCACTCATGAAACCATCAAAGGTTTCTAGATCTGCTTCCTACTGTGAGGCCTTTGTTCTCTTCCTTCAGCCTCATAATTGCAGCTGCCGTTTTTGAGCACCCACTAGGTAGAAGCAATGTGAAATTCACATACATCAATTCACTTTAATCTTCAAACTCCGAAGGAGTTTCCTATCATCCTCATTTTATAAATGAACAAACTGAGGCTCAGGGAAGTGACTTGCCAAGATGACACGGCTGGCAATGGAGGAGGGTTTCAACTGACCCCAAAGCCTGTCTCTTGATCACTACTCTGTTGTCTAGGGCTTGAACGGTCTCTTCTCTGTGCCCCACAACGCTGTTACTCCCTCCCTCTTGGTACCTTCTATCATGCGAGTTCACTGAAGATAGAGATGGTGTACATTCACCAAATATTTAGTGTGTAGGCACTGAATCTTCCTCAGGGTCTAGCATGTAGCAGTGCTTCATAAATGCCATCTGAACTGCAGCACAGTTCTTAAGGTCAACATGAAACAAACCACCACTCACAGTCAATATTTTCATGTACTATATAATTATCCCCCCTTACCTTGCCCCAAGTTTTTGCCTAAGTAACATGGTATTTATTACACTGGTTATCATTGTTTTGGATATGTTAAAGGCTGAACAAATGTAGAATTTCACTAAGACGGGTCAATGGCACAAAACTCTGAATAGTAATGGGGAATTGAGGCAGTTTCAGGTCAGAAATCTATAACATTTTGAGGCAGAGAAAAGCCAAGAGGCTATTAACCATGTGTTCTTTCTCTAGAGCTAGCAACATACCCTCTAGATGCTTTAAAATTATAAAGAGCCACGCTAACCCTTTTTAATTTTAACACCGCTGATAAGATATAATTGTTCAAAGTGGAAAAGAAATAAAGATCACTCTTCATTATTTAATGCAAATGAACCAAATTGGAAAAAATTACATGTTTCTTTCTCTGAAAAAACTGTCTCTTGTTTTTATCATACTCAGTCCTTTGTTTTATATAGTTTACACTCGGTTCAGAAAATGCCTGTCTAAATTCGCTTTCTTAGCTTAAGTTACTAACCCCTGTTCTTGTATTTGACACTAACTCAAATAGCCTTGAAACAATTATCCTCTCTATTCCCTTCAGAATTGTCTATACTTTAATGAGTTCCCACTTAATCTCTTCTTTTCCAAAGAAGACCACTCTGAATAGCTAAAATCCTTAAATCCCCGGGTGGCTCTCTTCGCCCTCTGTTGTACCTTCTCCATTTCTATAATATCCTTTTATAATAAGGTGACTGGAACTGTGCATAGTGTTCCAAATGTGGCTTCATCAGTCCTCACAAAGAATCCAGATAATTCCTTGGATTTGCATTCAACCCCTGTTCTTAATCATCCCAAAATGGGGGCTCTCAGGGTGTCTTTATTGCCATTAAACTCTGAAATATTGAGTTTCTTTCTATTCCCCTTTTATCCGTTCAATTTTCTAATTTCCAAACACACTAAGGGAGTCTAGACCACTCTGGCAACTAAATATGTGTGTGTGTATATATATATATGTGTGTGTGTGTGTGTGTGTATATACATATATGTATGTGTGTGTGTATATATATATATATATACATATCAACAATCCTGGGGCAAAAAGAAAGTGTCTATGTCCTTCAGTCACATTCATTTCGGAGAGCAGAGGCTAGAGACTCTTTCTTCAGTAGCCAGTGACTGAAAGAGGATCCCTGCTGTAGGAGATTAACATGGGGCTTTCCTCTGCACTGACCTCATCACTTCCGCCTCCCTAGTATCTCCTTCAGAGGAGAGGTGGAGTCTAAAGCCAGAGATGACCCCAGAGGGGAGGAAAACAGTTCCTCAAAGATGTATATTCTTCAGTAGAAAATTTGGTGAATATAGGTTTTTAAAAAGATCCCTAAAACCCAAAGAACACAAATGCTTCCTATGGTTTGCATCTAACCTCAAGTATGCACACCTGCACACACACAGGTATACACACACACACACACACACACACACACTTACCTTCTATATTCCAGCTATTCAATTTGAAACATGATCTCAGTCCTCTTGAGGCTTCAGTCTTGTGTGGAAAAAAGACATTAATCAAATGAACACTTAAAGAAATATCCTACATAAAATAAGCTTTCAGAGAAGCCCGATCCAGTCTGAAGGATCAAGGAAGGCTTCCCCAAGGAAGTAATAGAACTGATACAGGAGTAATGAGTAAGAGGTATTGCGCTGGCTTGGAGTTAGGGGTGGGAATGACCATTCCAGGCAAAATAAACCACATATGCAAAGGCCCTATGGCTTTCTAGGGAAATGAAACAATATCAACTTTCTGGAGGGCAGAGTGAAGAGAATGGTACATAAGAGCAGAGACAGGCCAAACCCATTCCATGGTAAGGATTTTTTTTTTCCCCTATGAGCAGCAAAGAACCACTGAAGAATATAAATTAGGGGAATGTTTTTAAAAAATTTTTATTGGCGTACAGTTGATTTATAATGTTATGTTACAATGTTATGTTAGTTTCTGCTGCAAAGTGAATCAGTTATACATTTATTTATATATACATATATTTTTTAGATTTTTTTTCCCATATAGGTAATTACAGAGTGTTAAGTAGAGTTTCCTGTGCTATACAGCAGGTCTTTATTAGCTATCTACTTTATATATAGTAGTAGTACTATATGTCGATCCAAAGCTCCCAATTTCTCTCTCCCCTCCATTCCCCCTGGTAACTGTAAGTTTTCTACATCTGTGACTCTTTTTTTTTGTAAATAAGTTCATTTGAACCATTTTTTTTTAGATTCCACATATAAACAATATCATATTTGTCTTTGTCTTTCTCTGACTTACTTCACTCAGTGTGACAATCTCTAGGTCCAGCCATGTTGCTGCAAATGACGTTATTTCATTCTTTTTTACAGCTAAGTAATATTCCATCTTCTTTGTCCATTCATCTGTTGATGGACATTTAGACTGCTTCCATGTCTTGGCCACTATAAATAGTGCTGAAATGAACCTTGGGGTGCATGCATCTTTTTGAACTATAGTTTTCCCCAGGCGTATATCAGGAGTGGGGTTGCTGGGTCATAGAGTAGCTCTGTCTTAGTTTTTCAAGGAGACTCCGCACTATTCTCCATAGTGGTTGTTTACATCCCCACCAGTTTACATCCCCACTGACAGTGCAGAAGGGTTACCTTTCCTCTACACCCTCTCTAGCATTTATTGCTTGTCGATTTTTTTTTTATGATGGCCATTCTGACCTATGTGAGGTGGTATCTCAGTGTAGTTTTGATTTGCATTTCTTTAACAATTAGTGATGTTGAAAATCTTTTCATGTGCCCGTCTGTCTTTTTTGGAGAAATGTCTATACAGAGTGAAGTAACCAACAAGGGATTAATCTCCAAAATGTAGAACAGTTCATGCAGCTCAATAACAGAAAAACACAAACAACCCAATCAAAAAATAGGGGAGTATTTTGAAAGCATATTTGTGTTTTGAAAAGTTCTTCCAGTATGGTATGATCAGAGGGCGTGGCAAGTACCCATGGTGTACTGTGCCACACCCCCTTGAGCTGCCTGACTTCAGCAAAGCTACAGTGGACAGTTCCATATACCGGTGTCAGTGTCCCACAGTGTTTAGAGTTGCAGACTAAGGGAAGCCCACATTTAAGGGAAGGGAGATGAGGCTCTACCTGTTAATGGGAAGAGTGTCAAAAAACTTGACATAGTAACATGCTTTGAGAGTAGACCCTATAAATGAATTCCCAGCTTTGCTTCATTTTCAATGTCAAGACACTCAAATGAGAGAATATAGCCTTTCCTGGAATGCTCCCGTGAGGGTCTGATATTTACTAACCCATCAAGATGCCTGACTAACTCTTGTCTCATTGTTGTTCCTGCTCATTATGGGGGACCTTGATACTAAAGCAATGAGGAGATAGGGAAGAATTGAGAGTCTAAGAGTCTATCCAAGAGTCATGGGCATCAGGGAAAACAGCCAACTCCTTCTTTGTGAAAGAGGCTGCCTTAATCAAGAGAAAGTAGAAGGAAAAATATATTAATGACACATTCAAGTTTTTTAAATTGAACTTAGAAATAGTGAAGTTAATGATTTATTTTTCAATATTTGTATTGACTACTTTGCTCTCACAAATGTCAAGCCATTTATTCTATGGTTAAGGTGTTCATATTTTCCGTGGAAGTACTTCCTTTTAAATGTTAAGAGATATCAACCCTAAAATCAATTCATTTTCTCCTTTTGTTAAAATTAGAATATCATAGCAGGACAATTTAATTGATGTTAACAGGGATCTGTGCAAAAAAGGAGATCTGAAGTCTTCTATTTGATTTTCCTTTTAAGACTCACAACTGAATAATAGTATGTATTTTGAACTCATCTATGCTCATTGATCTAACTTGTCACAAATCAATCAATAGTTAATCAATATGTTCTCTGAACTAAGCAATGAATTTGGAAACACTCAATTCAAATCCTAACACCACTATGGTGACCTCACTCCAGCCACTTATCCTTAGTTAAACTGCTTCTCAGTTTAATATGTCAATAATGGCACTGCTATTTTTGCCATCACAAAAATAAGTTGATTCATAAAGTATAACCTCCATGCATAGTTATTTTCTCCTGAGACTCTGGACCTGTAATTACAGAAGCAGCTAAGAAGAAGAAAATTAGGCTAATGCAAATTCAACATGTAGATTTACTCTGGGTGGGAACACTACGACTACAAGCACTGAATGAGATTTTGGCTGCTGTCCAGCCAAGTTAGCTGCCTGTTTTAATAATAAAATAATAATTTTCAGAAAGACAAAACAGAATCCAGGGTCTTTATAATGTATCATCAATGTATACAATATAATCCAAATGTATAAATTCATTTTAAAAATGTGACCAAGATTCAAGAGAAAATGAAATCAATGAAGATCAACTCAAAGATGACCCACAAATTGAAATTAGTAGACAAGGAGTTTAAAATAGTTGTTAAAACTATGTTCAAGGACATAAAAGAAAATATGCTTTTAATGAATGAACAAATAGGAAATCTCAGCAGAGAAGTAGGAACTATTTAAAAGAACAGTCAAATGTGAATCTTAGAAATGAAAAATAAAATACCTAAAATAAAAATTCACTGGTTGGGCTTAGTAGAAGAACAGAGATGACAAAGAAGAAAGTCAGTGAACATGAAGCTCCATCAACAGAAATTATTCATCCCAAAAAAGAGAGAGGAAAAGCATTGAAAAACATGAACAGATCCCCAAGAATCTGTGGAACAATATCAGAAAGTTTAAAACATGTGAAATTATAGTCCCAAAACTTGAGGAGGAGGATATGGAGCAGAAAAAAGAAATAATGACCCAAATTGCCAAAATCTATCACAAGATATAAATCTATAGATTCAAGAAGTTCAGCAAACCATAGTATGAAAAAATACAAAGAATAACTACTTCTATGTACATCATAAACTTCTGAGAACCAAAGAGAAAGAAAATCTTGACAGTAGCTACAGAAAAATAGTGCATTACACACAGAGAAACAATGGTAAGAATTAAGATTGACTTCTTGTCAGAAACAATGAAGACCAAGAGAAATATTTAAAATGCTGAAAGAGAAACACCACTGTTAACCCAGAATTCTATATCCAGCAAAAATATTCTCTAAGAATGAAGACAAAAGAAAGATGTTTTCAGAACACTGTGGAAAAATATACCTTTTAAACTCTAGTTGAACTAACTCACTGTTAATTTAAAATATAAACATATATATGTAAATCAACTTTACTTCAATAAAAATATTTTTCTCTTGATACTCCCAACTGTTCTTTCATTTTATTTTGGCTAACTAACCTCTGTGAGGGATTCCCTGGTGGCTCAGAGGCTAAAGACTATGCCTGCAATGCAGGAGACCTGAGTTCGATCCCTGGGTTGGGAAGATCCCCTGAGAAGAAAATGGCAGCCCACTTCAGTATTATTGCCTGGAAAATCCCATGGACAAAGGAGCCTGGCGGGCTACAGTCCATACAGTTGCAGAGTTGGACAGCACTGAGCGATTTCACTTTCACTTTTCACTTTCAGCTCACCTCTGTACACAAATTTCCCACATCTGCCTTCTCTTTTCTCCTATCAAAAAGTATTACAAACTTATTGACTGAACTGTAATAAAGAGGCTTAATTTTGAGCAAATATTCTGTGCCAGGATCTTTCTTCAGCTATTACATTTAATCCTTATCCTTACCAACAGTTAGGGTTGGTATTATCAAGACAAAATTACAGATGAGAAAATAAGCTGAGGGAAACTAATTATCAGTAGTGTGTCCAAGGTCACAAAGCTTGGACCCAAGTAGAGGTCTTTGATGCTTGAATAATATTTCATGGACAAGTATACATAGCTTGAAAATTGACTAAGTCCCTGAAGGCTCCTTCTAAGACCTGTTTATACTATTTGAGTAAATCTTGGTGTTTTTTTTAAAGGAAAAATTTCAGGCCAGCACTCTGATGGTCTGTTGATGGCCTGGTAGTGGGCAGTCCTCTTCCCTCGCCCATAATCACCTTCCTTTAGCGAGAGACAATACCCCAGCAGCCCCCAAGCACAGCCTCCTGTGAAGCCAGGCATGGGCTATGTGACCAAGACTGAGCAAATGGGATAGGAGCGGGTTTGAAAATAACCAGAATTCAACTTTCTGTCAAGTTCTTCAAGGAAAAAAACACTTGCCTTAGATTCCCTAATCTCTGTTTCCTAAGAGCTAGAAGGCAAACAAGAGCCCCCGCCTTGAACCGGGTGACATGTGAAAGGCAGCATAAGCAACCTGTCTGCCAGTCTTCAAGGGGGCCACTGGGTAGCTGGATTGGGTGTGGAATACCTTCAGACAATTTAAAGAAAACCAAAAGATGAAGAAAGAAAGGCATCTGCTGAAACCGGAATATATGGCCACCGCTGTGACGCTGGCATTTTACTTAACCTCTCAAAGCTGTCTCCCCTTCTCAAAAATAGGGTAATCATTTTACTTTCCTCACAGGGCTGGTCTCACAGGGTGGGATAAGATAATATTTACAAACATGAACACAGGGCCTGGCCCAGAGTTACAGCCGACATGTGTTACACGTGTTGTGTGTCACGAGACTGGATGCTATGAAAGGTTATTTTCCTTCAAGTACTGAATGCCCGCAGACTGCAGAGAATACCTGCTTAACTGCTAAGAGAGGTGGGAATGATGTCAAGGGCTGCGTTTTCATCCGTATTTGAACCTCTTCTTTCTCACCATTCTCAACGCTTCACCCCTTTTAAAAGAATGTAGGGTGTTTTTAGAAACATTTTCTTCTATAGTTCTGAATGATATAAATATCTTTATTTATCTATTTACAGCCCCATGGACTATAGCCCACCAGGCTCCTCTGTCTATGGGATTCTCCAGGCAAGAATACTGGAGTGGGTCGCCATTTCCTTCTCCAGGGGTCGAACCAGGGTCTCCTGCATTGCAGGCAGATTCTTTATTGTCTGAGCCACCAGAGAAGCCCTTCTATGTATCTATTGTCTATCTATGCTCCAGGTAAATTCTTAATAAATGTCTCATTTTGAAGCAGCTCATTACTCAGATGCTAAATTTCTTTCAATAAAAGAAATTACTATTTACCTGCTGTATTACTAGATACTTCCCTGATCCTCCCCCTACCACCAATTTGAGCTTCTCTCCATTCTCTTTCAAAAGGATAGGTGATACCCTGAAAACGGGACAGCATGGGATGACTGTTCAACATTCAATGCGTGTCTCCAGTACCAGCAGAGGAAAGGTTAGAAATATAAGCACGGACCCTTGTTTATTGCAATTTCACACTCATGTCAAATGCCACAGGACTCAGGGCTAGCAGCAGGAATTAGTTCAAACCTGGCAGTAATGTTTCCTTGCCCCCACCCCCACCTCCTCTATTCTCGGGGTAGCTGCCAGTTAACGCTCATAATATGTTAATTTGCGGAAATAAGGAGTAATGGAAGGATGAGGAGAGGAGGGTACGGGGAGAGCTAAAAGCAGGGAGGAGAGGCCCGGACTGGCAAAGGTGGAGGAGAAACCAGAGAGAGGAGGATGAGGCCACGGGCGAGAAGGGAAGAAGGGGCAGAGGACAGAGCAAGGCAGTTTGGGCAGAAGCGGCATCAGCTTTTAAAGACAAAGGGAAAAGAAACAGTTGCACACATGAGGAACAACAGCCATTTCAATTTCCTCTCTCTAGCGATGATGTAAGGATAATGGGGAGAAATACAGAGGCAATCTCAAAACTAATGAACGGGGCAAATCGGAGTCTAGACTCCCTTTTTTTAGCACCTGGAAAATTGGAAAAAGCATGATTTCTATCAGTTGTAAAGCAGTCATCTCCCTGCCTTGCCCCAGTCCTGCTTCTGGTGGTACATCACTCAGTTCAGTCACTCAGTCGTGTCTGACCCTTTGTGACCCCATGGACTGCAGCACACCAGGCTTCCCTGTCCATCAACAACTCCCAGAGCTTGCTCAAACTCATATCCATGGAGTCAGTGATGCCCTCCAACCATCTCATCCTCTGTCGTCCCCTTCTCCTCCTGCCTTCAATCTTTCCCAGCATCAGGGTCTTTTCCAGTGAGTCAGCTCTTTGCATCAGGTGGCCAAAGTATTGGAGTTTCAGCTTCAACATCAGTCCTTCCAATGAATATTCAGGACTGATTTCCTTTAGGATGGACTGGTTGAATCTCCTTGCAGTTCAAGGGACTCTCAAGAGTCTTCTCCAAGACCACAGTTCAAAAGCATCAATTCTTCAGCACTCAGCTTTCTTTATAGTCCAGCTCTCACATCCATGCATGACTACTAGAAAAACCATAGCTTTGACTGGATGGACCTTTGTTGGCAAAGCAATATCTCTGCTTTTTAATATGCTTTCTAGGTTGGTCATAGTTTTTCTTCCAAGGAGCAAGCATCTTTGAATTTCATGGCTGCACTCACCATCTGCAGTGATTTTGGACCCCAAAAAACTAAAGTCTGTCACTGTTTCCATTGTTTCCCCATCTATTTGCCATGAAGTGATGGGACTGGATGCCATAACCTTAGTTTTCTGAATGTTGAATTTTAAGCCAGCTTTTTCACTCTCCTCTTTCATCCTCATTAAGAGGCTCTTTAGCTCTTTAGAGGCCATAAGGGTGGTGTCATCTGCATATCTGAGGTTATTGATATTTCTCCCAGTAATCTTGATTCTGGCTTGTGCTTCTTCCAGCCCAGCATTTCTCATGATGTCCTCTGCATAGAAGTTAAATAAGCAGGATGACAATATACAGCCTTGATGTACTTCTTTTCCAATTTGGAACCAGTCTGTTGTTCCATGTCCTGTTCTAACTGTTGCTTCTTGACCTGCATACAGATTTCTCAGGAAGTATGTCAGGTGGTCCAGTATTCCCATCTCTTTAAGAATCTTCCACAGTTTGCTGTGATCTACACAGTCAAAGGCTTTGATGTAGTTAATAAAGCAAAACCACCATCTTAAAGTCTACGGATACTAAGAGGAGTTGTTGTTGTTGTTCAGTTGCCCAGTTGTGTCTGACTCTTTGTGACTCCATGGACTCAGCACACCAGGGCTCCGTGTCCCTCACCATCTCCCAAAATTTGCCCAAGTTCATGTCCATTGCCTCAGTGATGCCATCCAGCCGTTTCATCCTCTGACCCCCTCTTCTCCTTCTGCCCTCTCTTTCCCAGAAGCAGGAACTTTCCCAATGAGTTGGCTGTTCACATCAGATAACCAAAATACTGGAGTTTCAGCTTAAGCATTAGTCCTTCCAACGAGAATTCAGGGTTGATTTCCCTTAAGATTGGTTTGATCTTGCTGTCCAAGGGACTCTCAGGCTTCTTCTCCAGCACCACAGTTGGAAGGGATCAATTCTTTGGTGTTCTGCCTTCTTGACAGTCCAGCTCTCACAATCATACATGACCACTGGGAAGACCATTGCCTTGACTACATGGACCTTTGTTGGCAGAGTAATGTCTCTACTTTTCAACACACTATCTAGGTCTGTCACAGCTTTCCTGCCAAGAAGCAACCTTCTTCTGATTTCATGCCTATAGTCACAATCTACAGTGATATTAGAGCCCAAGAAGAGGAAATCTGTCCCTATTTCCACCGTTTCCGCCTCTATTTGCCATGAAGTGGTGGGGCCAGAGGCCACAACCTTAGTTTTTTAATAGTTAGTTTTAAGCCGACTCTCATTCTCTTCCTTCACCTTCATCAAGAGACTCTGTAGTTCCTCTTCACTTTCTACCATTAGAGTGGTATCATCCGCATATCTGAGGCTGTTGATGCTTCCCCCACCCATCCTGATTCTAGCTTGTAACTCATCCAGCTCAGCATTTCTCATGCACTCAGTGTATAGGTTAAACAAACAGGGTGATAGCAGACAGCCCTCTTGTACTCCTTTCTCAATCTTGAACCAATCAGCTGTTCCATACAGGGTTCTAACTGTTGCTTCTTGACCCTCATACAGGTTTCTCAGGAGACAGGTAAGATGGTCTGGTATTCCTATCTCTTTAAGTTTGTTATGATCCACACAGTCAAAGGCTTTAGCGTAGTCAATGAAACAGGGTAGATGTTTTTCTGGAATTCCCTTGCTTTCTCTGTGATCCAGTGAATGTTGACAATTTGATCTCTGGTTCCTCTTCCTTATCTAAATCAAGCTTCAACATCTGGAAGTTCTTGGCTTGCATAATGCTGAAGCTTAGCATGCAAGATTTTAAGCATGACCTTACAAGCATGGAAGATGAGTGCAATTGTCCGATGTATTGCTGATCCTGTGTATGAGGCCAACCCTACTGCTCTTCATCCTGTTTACAGCGCCAGTTGTCTTGCTGTTCACACCGTCTGCACTGTTCTCTGAACCCAGGAGAGGCAAGGCACAAGCTAAAAGGCCAGAGGAATACGAAAGCCATAGCAAGTGCAGACACGTTTATTCTCTTCTGGACATAACATAACACAACACAACTGCACTCCACCTCTCTCCTGGATGACGCAGTGGCTGGAGCAATCCTCACACTATATCTGATACTATATATAACAGACGTGATGCAGCAGCAATTCCCGCCACTTTATGGGTGCAGCTCACATATCCGCACTGCACACAAAACCCGTGACCAAGTGAGCCCCTCATGACGCCTGTGTACAGCACAGCCCCTCATTACGCCTGTGCTATAAATGATCTCAGCTGTTACATAGTCATTATTTACAAAACCTGGGGCAAGAGAGAAGCCACAGGACGAGAGAGCCTGAGCACACACCATCTTGGCTAATCTGCTCTCTCCCCACATCCAGAGGTTAACACATTCTTTAGCATGACCCTTCTTTGGAATTGGGATGAGGACTGACCTTTTTTCCTCCTAAGAGGAGACCAGACTCCCCAGGCCTACATTCTAACCTCCCCAAAGGGCTTGGACACACTGGATTGGCCAAGATCTAGGAATGGCTTAAGAAAAGGAGGTGCTAGGAGTCTATGAGTCATGTTGCTGGAGCCGTCACTTTATTTATGGGGCCCTGACATCTTTAAGAACAAAGCCTCCAGCCTTCCGGTCTCCCCTGTGACCTGAGGTTGCTTCGCCCTGTCTCTCCCCACCCAGCGGGGTGCTCCACTGCCACAGAAAAGCTGCATCAACTTGCTTCCCAAACTGCCATTCCATGGTGGGAGAAGGATAAAAGGAAAATGCAAAATTGAGATGAAAATGGACCAGAACACTTAGGGATGACAAGAGGCTGTGAAATTTGAATCCCAGTTCCCAGGTATTTCTCCTACTCATTCCTACTCAGCAAGTATGAAGCAACTGCCTTTGGAACAAAGCATTTGTCTTTCAACAGATATGCCAGGTTCAAGAAGACCTGTGGACTTCTCTGGGGGTCCCGTGGCTAAGACTCCACCTACCCAGCGCACTCTCATGCAGGGTGGATTCCACCCCTCATTTGGGAACTAGATCCTACAGTCTGCATGCTGCACCTAAAGATGTCACATGCCACAACTAAGACTCAGTGTGGCCAAATAAATAAATAGTTTTTTAAAAAGAAGAAGGCCTAGACAAGACAGTTAAATAAGCACAGTCAGTCAGTCAGTTCAGTTACTCAGTCGTGTCCAGCTCTTTGCGACCCCATAGAGTGCAACACGCCAGGCTTCCCTGTCCATTACCAACTCCTGGAGTTTGCTCAAACTCATGTCCATCAAACCTGTGATGCCATCCAACCATCTCATCCTCTGTCATCCCCATCTCCTCCCACCTTCAATCTTTCCCAGCATCAGGGTCTTTTCCAATAAGTCAGTTCTTTGCATCAGGTAGCCAAAGTATTGGAGTTTCAGCCTCAGCATCAGTCCTTCCAATGAATATTCCAGACTGGTTTCCTTTAGGATTGACTGGATTGATCTCCTTGCAGTTCAGGGGACTCTCAAGAGGCTTCTCCAACACCACAGTTCAAAAGCATCAATTCTTCGGCACTCAGCTGTCTTTATGGTCCAAGTCTCACATCTGTACATGACTACTGGTCATAGTTTTGACTAGAGGGACCTTTGTTGGTAAAGTAATGTCTCTCTGCTTTTTAATATGCTTTCTAGGTTGGTCATAGCTTTTCTTCCAAGGAGCAAGCATCTTTGAATATCATGGCTGCAGTCACCATCTGCAGTGATTTTGGAGCCCAAGAAAATAACATATGTGAATGCGAGGGGTGGGGGCGGGGCTCAGGAAAAAAAAAAGTGTGTGAATAAGCACACCTGGCTCTATATTATTTCCCAATTTAAAGGCGTGATTTTTTCAAAGTGTTCTGGATGGATAACTTTGGGTCGACTGTGGCTTTGCTTGTCACAGAGAGCATCAGCGTCCGCATTTAGGCTGCACATTTCCATCCCTCCCCTCTTCCAATGCCTTCCTTTGAACTGTTTCAGGTCAGCTCTTTCTTCTGCTTTCCGATGATGATATGAATTCCCTCCACGTTGGCAACTCCCTGAGAAAGCCAGGAGAACACCCAGTCTGTAACCATAGCCCCCAACTCTGCCGCTATAGGGAAGGCAAACCCAGCACCTTCCATTAACCGTCTTCCTTCCATGGAAGGCTGTCAGCAGGCCAAGGGCCTTTGGTCAACTCCAAACAAGCCAGACTCATTCATAAGAACCAAGGAAAATGCTCAGTTCTCCATCAATAGCTTGAAAATCTCAGTTTCACTTGTTATAGTCTTGAGTTGACTTGTCAAAATCTGAGATATAGTTTGCAGTTAAATTTGAAAGGGAAAAAGGGAGGCGGTCAAGGTGTCTGATATTTCCTCCATGTGTGTTGAATTTTAAAAGCATTCCCCTGCTGCCTTTAGCTACCTGCCCCCAGCCTAAGTATCAGCTACTTCCTTTTGGAAAACCAGTCACCAGACTGAAACTGAGCAGGTGCAGGTGGAAAGAGCCTCCTGGCCATGAGGGAGGGAGGCACACTGGCTGTAAGCACAAGATCTGGAGCCAAACTTCTTAAGTTTGGATCTCAGCTCCACTGTTTACTGCTTCTGAGAACTTGGGAATGTATTTCACCTATGTCTCAGTTTATTCAATTATAAAAAACAAGCATCAAAAATGGTGTGAGCTCAGGGTTGTTGTGAGGATTAAATAGGCTAACAATTGGCACACAGTAAGTACCCTACCGTATTTACTACTACTTCTTCTATTATCAGCATGTATTCTTTGGAACATACCAGGCGTCTACACTATGGAACTAGTCTTCTGGGTTGCTAGACAGCCATGCCCAGGAGGAAGAGCCCTTAGTGACCCCATTTCCTAACTGTCTTCCTTTTTTTAAATTTTACAGAATAATAGTTGATTTACAATGTTGTATTAATTTCTGCTTACAGCAAAGTGATCGAGTTTTATATATCTGTATCTATATATACATTCTTTTTCATATTCTTTTCCATTACGGCTTATCACAGAATACTGAACATAGTTCCCTGTGCTGTGCGGTAGGCCCTTGCTGTTCATCCATCCTATATAAAATATTTGTCTCCTAATCATCTTTCAACTGTGATTACTCACGATAGTAAGGAGAATAGAGAAAAGACGGGCAAACAAGTAAGGTGGTCCTGCCAGGCCTGTTGGTTAAACCTCCCCCACATTGACTACAGACTCTAGGCTGATGACTTCAGGTTAAGGGATTCCTAAGAGGGGCTTCTGCTGAGCAAGAAGAAGGAGCTCACCAAATAGTTTTACTGATGACGTGGCTGTGAGCTTAAGGTTGTGTATGACACCTGCTGTCCCCAGATGAAACATTTGGAGCTCGAGTCACATTTGTAAAACATTTGGAGCTCGAGTCACATTTGTCAGCACAGAATTGATGTACAAAACTCAAGGAGGGCACCGAATTTCTGTGAACTGTAAATTAGTAAATTGCTTTTTAATCTACCATAAAAGATCACTGAAAAGTCCTTTGAAAAGCAAAGGTCTGCTAATTCAGTCATGAACACATTTACCCAGTGGTGCTCAAGGCAAGAGGAAAGCTTCCAGGCTGCGCATTTGCCATGTAAAACAAATAATTTAAGAAATGATTTAAGTTTAATTAGAATATTGAAGGCAGATATGTGTTACTTGGAGGAGACACTGGCTCCTACCCTAATATTTGCTTTTTAAAATATTTAAGAATAAAATGGCACTTTCCCCATAACGTGCTTTCTGATCATACCTCCTTCGCAGTGAGCCAAGGAAGGCAACGGGGAAGAAGATGGTGCCGGACACAGACGTCCTCTTTGGGGCAGAGGGTGTGCTCGCCAAGCTTCAGTGTGCAGAGAGGACACGAGAGGGAGACACTGAGTTGGCCTGGAGGGGCAATTGCAGGAGACACACCACAGTGGAGGCAGAAATGGTTCCTGTTCAGCAACCTGTCCCCCGGTGTGAGATGTGGACACTGAGACCCAGACAGAAGAGGTGCTTATCTCGCCATTAGGACGCGACATCAGAACTAAATGGAGAAGGCAATGGCACCCCACTCCAGTACTCTTGCCTGGAAAATCCCATGGATGGAGGAGCCTGGTGGGCTCCAGTTCATGGGGTCGTGAAGAATCAGACACAACTGAGCGCCTTCACTTTCACTTTCAGAACTAAAAGCCAGTTCTTCTCTTAAGTCCCCTTTCTACTTCACCAGTTGTTCTGAAATTTGAAAGTGTTTAAGAATTACCTGGCGATCTTGTTGGAAATGGTGGTTCCTGACCCTCCTATTCTGACTCCCCCAGACTAAGAGGCAATACAATCCAGGTGATATGGATGCAAGTGGATCCAGAGACCACACTTGAAGAAACTCTGCTATAAATTGACTGTCTTAATGGCAGATACTTCTCAATTTATTAAACTGTTTGATGAATCAATCCAGATGTGAAAGCCCTTTGAAAAATTGTACAAATGCACCTGCAATATGCCCTGAAGGTGCACTTCACTCCTCAGTCCATTTTTCTACTCAAAATATGATCCACAAAGCAGCAACAGCATTATTAGCTGGGTGCTTGTTAAAAAATAGAATATTAGGCTCCACCCCAGGCCTAATGAGTCAAAACCTTCATTCTAACAAGACCCTTGGTGATTTGAACACAGGGAAGTTTAAGAAGCACTGATAAAAGGTCCACAGAGTCTTTTTCTATCTTGTGGGTCAGGAGGTGGAGCGGGACTCACCCGGGTGACGTGTTCTGTTCGATGGTGACTGGCACTCCAGCTGGGGTGGTTCAGATGTCTGGGGACGAGTGGACAGCTCAACTAGACCCACAGAGCTGAAGCCCTGGCCCACCTCCATGTGCCATATGCTGGGACTGGAATGCCCCAGGTATATGGGCATTTGGGCTGAAATGAGAGGACGCTGAGGGCTGGTCAGCATTACTCTATTTCCACAGAAGGAGGTGGTCTCAGGGGAGTCAGGCGCCTGGCTTCCCTCACAGGGGTTGTGGGGAATGGAGTTTAGGGGAGGGAGTTCCAAGAGACAGGAAGTGGAGGCCAACTAACTGGGCATAGACAATGCTTAGAATTGGGGAGCATCTTGAACCAGTCTATGAGCAAAGAGCCAGGCTATGAGGTCTAAACTGGAAGACTGGAAGTAAAAAGTGGGGAGAGAAAGAGAGAGAGATGCAGGAGATTTTACAGGAGAAAATGAGACTCAATGAACTTGGAAATGTGCTTAGGCGCTGGACCAGCAGAAGGAAAGAAAAGGACTTTCCAGAGTACTTTCTAGATCTCCTGAAGCCTAAGGTGGCTAGTTTGGGTTTTTGGTCCCCCTCCCACCTCCAGCCCCACACCTGCCCCCATCCTAGGCCACAGGTTTCCACCACACTGTAAGGGTACCATGTGGTCCTCTTCCCAGAGTTGAGTGTGTGTGTGTGTGTGTGTGTGTGTGTGTGTGTGTGTGTGTGTGTACTGCACGCATGCTCAGTACCTTAGTCATGTCTGATTCTTTGTGACCCTGTGGACTGTGGCCTGCCAGGCTCCTCTGTCCATAGGATTTCCCAAGCAAGAACACTGGAGTGAGTTGCCATTTCCTCCTCTAGGGGATCTTCCTAACCCTCTGTCTCCTGCGTCTCCTGCATCGGCAAGCAGATTCTTTACCAGTGAGCCATTTGGGAAGCTCTCTTCCCATGGTTCAGTTCAGTTCAAGCCCTCAGTCATGTCCGACTCTTTGTGACCTCATGAATCGCAGCACGCCAGGCCTCCCTGTCCATCACCAACTTCCCATGGTTACCGCTACATAATTCTGCAAAGCAGAAATAGCTTTTCAGATTATGGTTTCCAAAGGAACCTGAAATTCGCCACCAGCTCACCACTGTCTTAGGCATTCAGAGAAAACGAGCAGCTGTACACTGTCAGAGAGTGGTTTGCTCAAAAATCTGAGCTGCTTCCTATCTAGAAAGGATAGATAATTCTAGGCGCTGATTTTCCTCTGCTCTAAGGCAATCGTGTAAAAAGCCTATAGGAAACAACCCCTAGAATGACCCTTGGATCCAGAGAAGTAGCCAGAAATATATGTACAATTAAGTGATTTTTTTTTTAAAGCATGAAACCAATTGAACCTAAAATAAGGACCCAATTATATAAAAGTAAATATAGATAAAATAGTGGAAGAAGAAATGATAAATGTTAATTGACTATTCCTGAATTGAAAAAAATTGCATGATTTTTTTCCTCTTTTCCATATTTCAGTAAGTTTTCCACAATGAATAGTATTCATTTCATAACCATAAGAACCTATGTCATATAAAAACAGATTTTGATTTTCAAGGAAGATTCTAAGAACCCTCATATAGCAATGATTTCTTCAAAAATACAAATTTCAAAAACCCCACCACTAATCCTTCCAGAGACCCACACATAGTAGTATTGGCCCTGATAAATGCCAGTTCTGTTCTTCAAGATTTACTTGTCAGGAAATCAAGACACACAGAATGAGTTATTTCAGAAGGAAGTGTTCCAGGAGTCTGGAAACAGATGATGCCTTCTTCCAGCCTCTTGTCATTCTTCTTCTTCACGAGATATCGTCGTCATCACTCTGGGTCTAACTTGGCTTGACAGTAGCCACGTTTCTGTGTGGATCTCCATCTTCTCTTTTGGTAAAAGTCTGTAAATTGAGGCTCAGCTCACAGCTACTTCATACTAATCAGATCCTGGGCCTAGATTAGAATGAAGAATGGACCAGAGGTGCGATCACGTGAAGCCAGCCAGCTCCCCTGTAGATAGATGGTCCTCTGTACCTCATCGTCATGAATGCTGCCTAGGCCATCTGCTCCCTCTTTGATTTTTTCATTTTTTCAGCCACGCCACGTGGCTTGCGTGATCTTAGTTCCCCGACCAGCGATGGAACCTGTGCGTCCTGCAGGTGAAGCATGCGCCCTAACCATTGGACATACAGGAAGTCCCTGCTCCCTCTTTCATAGGCCAGAGGGCCACAGCTCTCACTACCTATCGACAACCCATGGCAGCGTAACCCTTCACTCTCTTTTTCTCTTCACTTCCAGTTTGTTCTGCCTCTTGGTTGCCATGATCAGCGTCTAAATCATCCCTCGTCTAAGGTCCTCGTTTCTCGAGCACAGAAAGCACAGACTCAGCAGCCAGGATGTCATCAGTCTGCCCCAGATTACATCATCTCCTTCTGCCAACCTTAATACCACTACGGCAAGCATCAACAGCAATACCCACGCTTATTTCAGGAGAAATATTGAACAGATGTGACAGCCTTGTCAAACTCCTTTGCTGGTGTCCAACTGCTCTGTTATACCTTTTGCAATTCTAAAATCTCTCTCCTGGCCATAATAGACAGTGTGCGCTGACCTCGCGAGCATGAAACTATTCCTGTAGCATCAGTTGAATACCGACTATCAACACCAACTTACACATCTAGGCTTTACAGCCCGCTGATCATTTTTATACACATCTTCCTTTTGACTGTCAAGACAGCTGAGCCAGCGATGGTATAACTTAAAAGAGTATGGACTTCTTGTCAGAAGCTTTAAGTTTCTGGGCTCCTTACTGCCTGTGAACCTTGAGTAAGTCCCTTTGAGCTGGTTTCTTGTCAGTAAAATACTAACCTCTTTTCAACCCAATTTGAAAACTACATGAGATGATACATTTTAAAATAACCAATTCTGGGGACTTCCCTAGTGGTTCAGTGGCTAAAACTCTGTGCTTCCAGTGCGGGGGGCCTGGGTTTGATCCCTGATCAAGGAGCTAGATCCCACATGCAGCAACTAAGAGTCTGCTTGTCACAGCTAAAGAGCTTGGACCTGCAACAACAAATAGTGAAGATTCTGAGTGTTGCAATTAAGACCCGGCACAGCCAAATACATAAATACAAATATATATTTTTTAAAATTATGAAACCAAGTATTCAAACAGTTGTACACAAATATTCACAGAGGATTATTCACAATAACCAAGAAGTGGAAATAATCCTAACATAGGATTATTAACATACATCCATCAATACATGAATGGATAAACAAAAGGTGATATTTGTATATGATGGAGTTATTATTAACCCTAATCCTTAAAGGAATGAAGTCCTGATACATCATGAAGGAATCTAGAAAACATTCTGCGAAGTAAAAAGAACCAGACATTAGAGGTCACACGTTACAGTGATTCCTCGTATGTGAAATACTCAGGATGGGTCAATCCATAGAGATAGAAAATGGATTTGTGATTGTGTGGGACGGAGGGCAGGTGGGAAAAGGCAGGGACTGTTTAACAGGTATGTGTTTTCTTTCGGAGAGAGGAAAACATCTTGTAACTAGACAGAGGCGATGGTTGCATAACATTGTAATAAGTGCCACTGAGTCACTCAAAGTGGTTAATTTTATGTTATATAAATTTTACCTGATTAAAAATAATTACAAAGCACACAAAAGTCCTAGTTAGTAGATCTCAGTTGTAGACAAAACAGTCTCTCAAAGATTAAGTGACTTATGAAAGGACGAAAACTTAGAAAACAAGTTTGACGACCCAGAAGGATGGTATGGGGAGGGAGGATGGAGGAGGGAGGGGGGTTCAGGATGGGGAACACGTGTATATCTGTGTCAGATTCATGTTGATGTATGGCAAAACCAATACAATATTGTAAAGTAATTAACCTCCAATTAAAATAAATAAAATTATATTAAAAAAAGAAAACAAAAACAAGCAAATCAAAACAAAACAGAAAATCCACTCTGAGACCAGAATTTTCTGGTCTTCTTATAGTCCAGGTAGGTCTTTGTGTCCTTACAGTGATCCTGTTTTATGTGTGGACATAGATATTTAAGTTTTTAAGATGTCGCCATTCTCCACTTTGGACTTTTTATATCAACTCCCATGCCCTGTTGCCTAATCCAGCCAACATACTGCATATTCAGCCTCCTCAACTCCTTATTCACTCACAGAGATACTAACACAAAATCAAATCTACCCTAAAGGAGGTCTTTGGAAAACCAGAAGTGCCTCCCTCTTTATCTTGTCTAAAGAGACAGTTCCTGAATGCCTAGTAGTAAGTTGAGCAGATAGAGAGCTTTGTTAGAAACTTATTATCCTGGGTTCCAGCCAAGTCTAGCTAAATCAGAATCTGAATTTGACTAAACTTCCTGGGTGATATGCACGCATATGAAAAGTTTAGACACACTGCTCTGGAGCTGTAGAATTGTAACAGAGTCCACTTACATGAAGCCTAAGGATGTTGGAGACGTAAACAACAAGCTGTGTTGGCCTATTGGGCCATTTGCTCTGAGCAGAAAGTACGTCCATATCCATCACCTTCATCAAAATTTACTGAAAAGCTTGTGAACAGTGGAGAAAGCCCTTAGGCTGTTCGCCAGGTGACATCTAATTTCACAGATATGATTAGCCTCCATGATTCTTCTGTACCCTGGGAACAATAATTCTACCTCTCCTGTTTTCTAGTAATACTCTCAGTTCACAGGTAAATGTCTACAAAGGGATCATTTAAACTATCAAGCATTACAGTCCATGGGAACTTCAGAGGTCATCTGGCCAGCGGTTCTCAAATGTTGTTCTATTGACCTATTCTGAACTGGCTATGTCAGAATCACCTGGGAATATTTCAAAAAGGCAGAGTCCTAGGATATAGAATCAACTTATCACATCAGGGAAGAGGCACTGGAATGTGTGTGCTTAAAAAGCTCTCCAGGTGATTTCAATGCATAGTCTGGTTTGAAAACCATCCATCTAGCTCAGCCCACGCATCCCCTCCACAGCTTCCCCACCACTTCGGCCGAAAGACCTTCAGGGACAAATGCATTTCATTTCAGAGCGCTAACTGTTAGAAAATTCCTTCTGACACACTGAGTCATTACCTGCCTCCCTATGCTTTTCACTTACAGGTTCTGTCCTTTTGAACCATACAAAATAATGAGTGTGTTTCAGATGTACAGTCTCTCTTCCATATCATGTGACAGATTTTCAAATGTCTGGCTCCACGCCCTGTGTCCATCTATGTCTTCTCCCTAATGATACTTTTTCCTTGAAGTCTATTTCATCCAATAACAATATAGTTACCGACTTTTTTTTAAATTATTCTTTTACTTTTAATCTGCAATAATCTACATGTATAAGAATATATGGGTAAAAAAAGAATATGTGGGGCTTCTCAGGTGGCTCAGTGGTAAAGAATCTGCCTGGGATTGTAAGAGACACAGGAGGCATGGATTCAATCCCTGCATCGGGAAGATCCCCTGGAGAAGGAAATGGCTACATACTTCAGTATTCTTGCTTGGAAAATTCAATGGACAGAGGACCTTGGCAGTTCATGGAGTCACTAAAAGTCGGACACAACCGAGCATGCATGCATAAGAATATATAGTTGTCTTGTACAAGAAACATATAGCCAGATTTTTTTAATTCAGTCTAATAATTTCTTTAGTTAAACATTACACATTTATTATAATTACTCACATATTGGGGGTTATTTCTATCACATTATTTTGTGCTTTCTTTTTTATCCTGTTTTTTTTTTCTTTTCTCTCTTTATTTCTTCTTTCCTTTCCTGAATTTGACTAAATTGACTGAATTTTCTCTATTACATTCCTGCCTTCTTGCCCCAACTCCCACACTTCCTTAAATCTGGAAGTTGTGCCAGGTTTAGCAGTAAATCTTCAGAGTTTTTTTTGGTTTGTTTTAATTAAATAACAGGACTATCTAACAAAACTTAAATTCAATCAACTTTAGTTGTTATTCTTAAAATTCTGACATGAATAGTTAACAGAATCTAAAGTTAATCAGCATCTTCTCTGCCTCCTTAACACACCAAAGGAACTTAGAACAGTTTAACTCTGAATAATCACCTCCCACTTGCCACATAGCGACACTTATTTCCAATATTTTAGATTTATCATGCTTTTATACCCCCAATAAATTGCTGTTGTTGTTTCACGTCAGTTCTTTTGTAGATTCACTCATATGCTTATTTGTTTCCCAGTCTGTCCTTTGTCTCAATTCTTCCTTCCGGGTTTAATTTCATCTTTCACTAATGATCTATCAGTAGAAAATTCTGTTTGTCAGAAAATGTTTTCATTACCCCTCACTCTTGTGTGATAAGGTAGCTGTATACACAGCTCTTGACTGGTGGTTACTTTCTCTTAGCGCTTTGAAGATATTATTCATTGTCTTATGGCTTTTGTTATTGTAAATTTTTGTTGTTGCTGTAAATTCAGAGACAGTCTAAATGTGTTATATATTATCTATCTCTTTTCTTCTGAATGCATTAAATATTTTCTCTTTGACTTTTGTGTTTTACAATTTTATTACAGTGCATCTAGACATGGATTTTTTTTTTAATGTCTCCAATTTGGGATGCACTGTACTTCTTAATATGAAGATTTATTTTATTAGGTCTGAAAAATTATTGCCATTATCTCTTCAAATTTTGTCTCCTTCCCAGTTGCTTTATAGTCTCTTTAGGAGAATCCTGTTGGATGTATTTTGACTTTCTTATTCTAAACTCCATGTCTCTGAATATCATTTTTTTATGTTACCTTTTTGAAATCTCTTCATGATGCATTCTAGATAATTTTTCCATTCACTTATGTCTTTTCGGCTATGTCTAATCTGCTGTATATTTTGTCCATTGAGCATACAATTTCAAGAGATATATTTTTCATTATGAAAACTTCTCTGTCTCTTCAAATTTTTCTTTTCTACTTTCTTGTCTTATTTTTATTCATACATTTGTGTCCTGAATGTCTATAACCGAACTCATTTTATAGTTTTTAATAGGTCTTTTTATTACCTGAATTCTTGAATGACTAATCTGCCATTGTTCTCTTTGTTGATTTTAACACAAATGTTTTCTAACTTTGTATTGTGAGGTTGTCTTCTATAAGGCTTTATCTGGGAAGTTTTGCCTGGGTAAAGAGATGGTCCTTCCAAAGAGATTCTTGCTTTGGCTTCTTCAAGTTGACTCAGAAATATCACCAACTCTAGATGACTTTTATGTTAATTTCTGACCTTAGGTGTACCTAGTAATGCAATAAATATAAATGAAGCCCCAAGCCTGCACAAAGAGCAGATATATCCTTAAGGGAGACTTTTTTCTCATCTGGAGCCCAGGCTGAAATAGAAAGGTTCTCCTATACTGATGGACAGATTTTTTATTCTAGTGTACTATTTTTCTGAGAGTCCTAGATTACTGTAGAGATATCAATTCTAACTCCTGCTTCATATACAAGGCTTTTCCTTCTGTCTCTGTGGTATTAACACTTAAGTATTAAAATGGACAGTATGCCCTAGGGCAGCTCCAGTGTCAGCTCATGAACGTATTACTCTGTTGTCTTGTTTCATTTTTGGTCCTGGGATATTTCCTTTTCCTTCTTGTGATATCATCTTTTCATTCAAAAGGATTTAAAAAATATATTCAACCCCAAATTTCTATGTGTTCATGGCAGGAAGACTTGTAAGTCATCTAGCCTGATGAAAATAAAAATACCCTAAGTATTACCTGTGTGCAACATTTTATAATACTAAATAATAGCTCATCTTACTATATTTTCTCAACTATACTCAAGCATACTCCAACATAAAAGGTGTATTCCCAAAATTGAAGGCTAAGGCTATATTACTCTCAAAAATATGCCCAATAAAAAGCAACACTTTGGACTTCCCTGATGGTCTAGTGGTTAAGAATCTGCCTGCCAACACAGGGGACATGGGTGTGATCCCTGGTCTGTGACTCCACATGCCATGGGGCAAACAGGCGCCTGCGCCAAACTGAGCCCAGGCTCTGGAACCCACAAGCCGCAGCTCCTGCAGCCGCGCAGCCTAGAGCCCGTGCTCTGCAGGAGACGCCAGCGCAGTGAGAAGCCTGTGCACACCTGGAGAGGCGCCCCGCGACCAGAGAAAGCCTGCACGCAGCAGCGGAGCCCCAGTGCAGCCATAAATAAAGACATAAAAAATTTGTTTAAAAAAAGCAACGTTTGTTAAATCTATAAAGTGTTCAAATGCAAAGTAGGGCTGTTAAATAAAGAGACTGAATCTTTAAACTAAATGACTACATGTTTTTGTACGGATACTATCTGCATATGCTCTCCAGTAAATGAAAACAAAACTCCAAAAATGAATTTTCCTCTTATTTGGCTACTTATTTCTTGGATATAAATAAATTTATTGCCATACTAAACATCTTAATTTTTTAAAACAATAACAGCAACATAATTCTTTAATGAAAGTACCACAGAAGAAGAAATCAGAAACCTAAATACTAATTAAACAAATGCTCCAAGTAGTCTCAATATAAGGCAGAGAGTTAGCTGATACATTTATTTCCTTATTATTGCGTTATCCAAGACAAGTTTCACTTTCTTTCCTGGCTCTGTTTGCCATCTTTAACTCGAAGTTTTACTGCTGATTAACTGCAAAAGCAGCGACATTACTTTGCCAACAAAGGTCTGTCTAGTCAAGGCTATGGTTTTTCCAGTAGTCATGTATGGATGTGAGAGTTGGACTGTGAAGAAAGCTGAGTGCCGAAGAATTGATGCTTTTGAACTGTGGTGTTGGAGAAGACTCTTGAGAGTCCCTTGGACTGCAAGGAGATCCAACCAGTCCATTCGGAAGGAGATCAGCCCTGGGATTTCTTTGGAAGGAATGACGCTAAAGCTGAAACTCCAGTACTTTGGCCACCTCATGCGAAGAGTTGACTCACTGGAAAAGACTCTGATGCTGGGAGGGATTGAGGGAAGGGGACGACAGAGGATGAGATGGCTGGATGGCATCACGGACTTGATGGATGTGAGTCTGAGTGAACTCTGGGAGCTGGTGACGGACAGGGAGGCCTGGCGTGCTCCGATTCATGGGGTTGCAAAGAGTCGAACACGACTGAGCGACTGAACTGAACTGAACTGCATAATCTGGGGAGAACACGCAAGGACACAGGGCTCCATCTCCTCTTCAATAGCGGGAGTAAGTAGTTCCACTTGGTCTTTAAGGTATTGCCTGTCTAAACCCCATGGTTCTAAATCCTGGGTAACAGACAAGAACACAAGCCTTTGGGGGTGGGGTGGTGGTGGTGGAGAATATCTGTATAAGCTGAGTGGAGAGATTTTGTGTGGAACCACTTTATTTACCTACAAGTATATTAGTAACTACAAATACAACTGTGAGCAAAGATCTGATGGCAAGGAATAACATAAGTGCACAAAAGAAGGGATCACAAAAGCTGGGCCTTAACAAGCCTTCTAAAAAATTTAGATATAACCTTCTATAAAAACACCAAAGTGTGTTCTATTTCTACTCAGTAAATATCATCTTCAAACCTCCCATGCTGTGAGAATGTACGTCTCGTTCTGTGGATGCTACATTCTACATTAAACCCAAGGTCTTCTTGCCTTCAAAGCACTTTCACCTGCACTCACTCATTTATCACTTTTCTTACAGATATTGGTGACAAGACCTCAGGAGGATATGAACTAAATGTCCGCAAGTCCATACTGACATGACTAAATGACTGAATAAGTAAATGGGAGAGACAAACTTTCTTACAGAACAATCACAAATAATGTGTAGATTTGTGAGTGCGGGTGGGACTTAGTGACTTGACTTCAAAGACGAGAGTGTGTGAAGGGTGGGGAGGAACTTTACGGTGAAGAACCTGACCGACACAACCTTGGCCAGATGACTGATAAAGCTGGTGGTGATAGCACGCACCCGCTGACGTGATGTGCTGGAGAGGGCGCTTCTCTGTGGCATTCTCTCCCCAGACTCCAGTTTAATCATGAGAAAGCCATCAGGCAAACACAAATTGAGGGGCATTTTACAAAATGCCTAACCAATACTCCTCAAAGCTCTTCAGGTCATGAGAAATAAGGAAAGACAGAAAATATTACAAACCAGAGAAGACTAAGGGCACATGATGACTGAACACAACATGGGATCCTGGAAAATGACATTTGTGGGAAATCTAGGGAAATCCACATGAAGTCTGGAGTTTGTAAATAACATTGACTAGTGCTGACTTCCTCGGAGAAGGCGATGGCACCCCACTCCAGTATTCATGCCTGGAAAATCCCATGGATGGAGGAGCCTGATAGACTGCAGTCCATGGGGTCGCTACAAGTCGGACACGACTGAGCAACTTCACTTTCATGTTTCCCTTTCATCCACTGGAGAAGGAAACGGCAACCCACTCCAGTGTTCTTGCCTGGAGAATCCCAGGGACGGGGGAGCCTGGTGGGCTGCCATCTATGGGGTCACACAGAGTCGGACACGACTGAAGCGAGTTAGCAGCAGCAGCAGCAGCAAAGCTGACTTCCTAGTTTTGGCAAATGCACCATGAGTCTTTAGGATGTTACTATTAGGGGGAGCTGGGTGATGGGAACTCTCTGTACTGTCTTTGAAGTCTTTCTTTAAAGCTAAATTGATCCAAAATAAAAATGTTTATTTAAAAAAACCCAGTAGGACCCCAAAGAATTGAAAATGCAAAAAGAATACTCATACATAAATGGTCATAACAGTAGTGTTTATAAAAGCCAAAGGTAGAAACAACCCAAGTGTCTATCAGTAGATGAATGGACAAATTGTAGCATAGAACACAATGGAATATAATTTAGCCATAAAAAAGAAGGAAATCCTGACATGTGCTGCCTCATGGATAAACCGAGATAATATTAAACTAACTGCAAGAAGCCAGATACAAAAGCTCACATATTGCAACGAGTCTATCTATATGAAATATCTCCAACTGGTCAACCCACAGAGACAGAAAACAGATGGGTAGTTGCCAGGGGCTGGGAGGACAGGAAAGGAGAGAAACTGCTTAATGGATACTGGCTCACCTGTGGGGAAATGGAAATGCTTTGGAACTACATAGAAGTAATTGTGCAACTCTGTGTATGGACTAAATGTCACTGAATTGCTTACTTTAAAATAGTTAATTTTATGTCATATGTTTCACCTCAATAAAAAAAAACAAGGGAATATAACCTAAATTTTGGATTTGATGAGTTTCAGCCAAGAGACAGATAAGAGAAAACAGAGCTAGAGTAACAGATGGGCCAAGCATCCTCCAGGAGAATCCTTAGCAGGAAACGGTGGAAAATGAGCAGAAGTTAGGAATTTGCAAACAGGAAATGAGGAAGCTATAACTTACAAAAAGAGGCCCCAAAGAACTTAAGACTATTTTTCAAGAGAATATTATATGGATTATAATATCAAAAGAAAACTCTTGTTTAAGTTGGGAACAATTCTTCATTTTATTTGCTCTTAAACTATTCTCATGACATTTTCCCAATGATCAAGAATAGGATTTTCCACATCTAGAAGATAAATTCCACACGAGAGATCTTATCTGTCTTCTGCACTGAACCCTTAGAACCTGGCATGGTGCATGGTACACCCTGGTAAATCTTCAAATAAAAATTGATTAAATTTATACATTTAAAAACTATGGTAAAAATTAGTGGTAAAGATTTTATTTTGTTTTAGCTATTTTGAAACAAATGTTGCCACTACAACAATTAATGCACTATTGTTAACTGTATATTACTGTTCATTAGTATGGGACTTCCCCGGTGGTTCAGACGGTAAAGAATCCACCTGCCAATGCAGGAGATGCAAGAGACATGGGTTCGATCTCTCAGTCAAGAAGAAGTCGTCCACCTCCTGGATGAGGAAAGGGCACCCCACTCCAGGACTCTTGCCTGGAGAATCCCATGTGCAGAGGAGCCTGGTGGGCTGCAGTCCATGGGTTGCAAAGAGTCAGACACCACTGGGCACTCACACATGCCCATTCATTAGTAGGTGTGTTTTAAAATCTCAGTGAACTCATCTGATGCAATCACAAATATCTGGCAAGAATTTAAAAGACTACTATAAAACAAACTATATGCTTAACTTAAGAATGAGCAAAAGAATTTGTTTTTAAACTTGTTTATTCATAAAGTTGAAATTCCCCACTTCTTGCCAGTATTTCTAGGTCTTGGCCCATATTTTTAAGATTAAGCTCTTGGAGCTAAAAATGAGGATAGAGAACTATCCAGATGTTAAGAATGCTGTTTTTTAAATATTATAATCCTACTTATAATCATTTAAGTGACAGTGACTATGAACAGCCCAGTCATCCCCCTTCAGTGATTTATAGAGTAGCGCTAAATCTAGAGGAGATAGGTTAATCTACCCTGCAGAGTTTAAAGTTAAACGTATAAAGGCTAAAACTTTCCTTCATATAAAAGTGTTCTGTAGAACAATGATGTCCTTGAAAGGCAGGCTCTGCAGACAAACCGCTAGCGTCTGCACTTCTGCTCCACCCACCCCTGCACGGCCCTGGTGCGAGGCCGCGTCCTCTAGGTTCACACCCTCGGCTGTCGAGAGGGCGGCAGCAGTACCGACCCCACAGTCTGCTTGTAAGGGCGGCTTAAGCTTAATTTACCTACAGACTCCAGAACAGGACCATCAACTTAGGTCTGGCATTATTACTACTATCACCAACATGGGCCACTGGGACAATAAAATGAAAAGGCAGTCTTTTAAAACTACTTCCTCAAAGAATAAGGAATTTCCTCAGACACTAACGTTATTTAATACCGTTTCATTCTTTTACAAAGGATTTCCTGCTAACTTATGCATCTTTTCTATAAACAGTCCTGTTGAGGATTTTAACAAGAGACAGAAACCAACACGAAAAAGAAAACTATGACAGAGGGGAAGATATGCTTCATTTTCAGGCTCCGTAGTAGCCACGTATTTCAGCTTCAGTAATTACTGACCCCAAAGGAGATCAATTTTAAAACATCACTAAAGGATCATTCCTCGCAGAGTTTTCCAAATACAAAGTTGAGGCCGGAGAACATGCTGGCTTCTTTCTGAGATACATGAAAACTTTATTCTTAAATTACACGATCTCCTTCAAGATTAATTTTAATCATTTGAAATACTCTCAGTCTAAGCATATGACTTTAAAATGCATGAGTCTATAGAAATAATTGTTCATAGACAAATACTATATAAATTAGTAAGCCAGTAACAAGAATCTCTAAAAATAACTGTTCCCAGTGGCTCAGTGGTAAAGAATCTGCCTGCCAATGCAGGAGACACAGGTTCGATCCCTGATTTGGGAAGATTCCCAAATGCCCTGGAGCAACTAAGCCCTTTTGACACAACTATTGAATCTGTGTGTTGCAACTGAAACCAGCTTGCACGAGAGCACATACTCCACAAAAGAGAAGCCACTGTCTTGAGGGGCCCACTCACCACAGTTAGAGAGTAAGCCCCACTCACCACAACAGGAGAAAAGCCTGCACATCCATGAAGATTCAGCACAGTCAAAAACAATAAATAAAACACAATTATTAAAATAAACTATATTGTATAATGCAAGTGCCTTGAAGGGGTTCCCTGGTAGCTCAAGCAGTAAAGAGTCTGCCTGCAATGTGGGAGACCCAGGTTTGACCCCTGGGTTGGGAAGATTCCCTGGAGAAGTAAATGGCAACCCACTCCAATACTCTTGCCTGGAAAATCCCATGGACAGAGGAGCCTGGCGTGCTATAGTCCATGGGGTCACAAAGAGTTGGACACAACTGAGTGACTTCACTTTCTAGGAATAATAACCTGAAGAACCTCCTGTCACCTGGAGGAGTGGAATTTGCTGTCTGAGTGAGATCTAGAACTAGAAGCTAGTTTGTAAAATTCCTTCCTCCAATTCCACCATTTGCCATGCAGCCCAAGACAAAGCTCTCAATTGTGTTATGGCTCTGAATATCTGTCTCTAACATTTAAATAATATCTGCCACTTATCCCATTAACAGAGGTGCTGTAAGGATTCAAGAGATAGTGTTTGTTAAAGATCCTGCCCATAAACACAAACATTATTCCTGATAAATGTAATGGTTGCCCTGGCAGGTTCTGTTGAAGATGTATGGTGCTTAGCAATAGTGAGGGTGAGGATAAAGCCATGTGAGAAACTCCAAGATGACCTTGGTCCAGGGCTGAAAGCGGCCAGAGCAAGGTGGGCAGAGTCAGGTGGTAGCCTTCATATGGGGTGCCTGATGTCTTGTGATAAAAATAAAGCTTTAAAGTCACTTCTGTGTCTAGGTGCTGAGATAGTTGGAGGTCAATAGAAGGAAGATTTGTTTGGCACTGGACAGCTTCCAGCCCAGCCCAGTCCACCTGGGAGGAAAGGATGTCCTTCGCCCTCTGACCTTTTCCCGCAGAAACTGATGACTGTCAACAACGGCCTTTGTTCACTCTTCCAGAAGAGTGAAAGTGAAACAGCACTAAGCATTTCAAATCCTTCTTAAACATTAAAAATAATCATTAAAAAAAGAGCAGTGGAGATTGGGTTTCTAATTACCCACAGGCAAGCATTTAAAAACACAGTGACTAAAAATCTAACTGTGCTTCTTCAGCGTTGTGCATGAAAAAAGAGAAAACTTTTCATTTTCTGTCTTTGCCTTTTGGTTTTACAGGGACAAAATGCGAAAGAAACTTCCTTAATTTTCAGCTCAGTGTTTGCAGCTTAGGATTCCATTAATATATCCTCTCCCTTGGTTGTGCAGGGTCCTCGTTTGCAGTCAGTTCATTCCGCACTGATGTATATTTCATTGCCCAAGGCTTAATTTTGATTTATTGTCCATCCATAAATTAGAAAAATATGCTGTGGAATTCCATCCCGCTGAAAAGCTGTGCCTGATGTCAGGGGACTGGGTGATATTTAAGATGTCAGAAATACATATTGGATTAGTGCGCTTTGTTTCCCCACAACAGCAGGTGTTTAATCATAGCTGATGGCTGAAGTTAAATGCATTAGGACAGCAGGATCCAAGAAGATGGAGTTTTTCTAAACCATACAAACTCCAGGATAAATAACTCAAAACTAATTGTGTGTCCGCATCTTAGATACATTTTTATTTACTTAATACATTAAACAATGAAAATAGCCTCTGGCACTTAACTTCATGTTTAAGAGCCTGTACAAATATTTTATGTTAGTGAAGTGTTGGCTGTTTAAACATAATTACTATTTCCCTTATTCGCCCTCTGGCGGCTTTATATAAAATATTTTGTAAAGCAGAAAAGGATAAAGGCTGAACCTCAGTAATTCATGGATAAGGAATCTTTAAGGTTTGCTTTTTGCCCTGAGTATAATTTGAATGCTTGTATCTGTTTAAACGCTCATTTTGCCATAATCTTAAACGACGCTCCTGCCTGCCTACTGACCAGGCATTTTCCCTTCCTCTCTTGGTAAAGTACAGGTTCCCAGTGCCATTATGTATATATATTAATTAGAGGTCTATGTGTATAGAAAAATGATCCTGCTTGGTCTGGAGCAATTTAGCTGGAGGCTGGAGAGAAGACGCTTAGGAGAGCAAACATTTTCAAGGTGCAACCGGTGACCTGTAACAAGCCTGGGAGATTCATGGCGAGAATCGTATATTTTGACACAACAGTGATTTGATTAAAAGAGAAAGTAATGGGTTTAAACAGTCACTATGAGGATGTAGCCAGACTTTGGTAGCATTTTGCAATTTACTTTACAGACCAGTGATGGAGCAGGAGAGAAGACCTTGCTGCTGACAAAAGGCCACTTGGATTTGAAAACAAACATAAACAAAAATTGAGTGGCTGAAACTAGTTTTCTTCCCTTCTATTCTTTTTTTTTTTTTAACACACATCCATGGAGAGGGCAGGATAATACTAAAGCAAAGAAAATATTGAGGTCACTTTGAGAATGGAATTAGATTTTATTTTTCTTGGCTATTTTTAAAAGAATTATTTTTGGAGTCAGACTCCACTGAGTCAGTCTGAAAGGCAAAGGAAAAAATGTAATTCTCTGCATTTTGAGAAAATAAAAATTTGTATTAGAAAACTGAAATAGTTAATTTATTCCACTTAGATAAGCAGTATGATCCCCAAGAATAGCTAACATACGTAGGATCAATGTAGCATCAAATTTAATTCTAATATAGCAGTTGAGAATAGTGCAATGTGGTTTGAATTAAGTAGGTTAAAAGGGGTATTAATAAAACACAGTTAAGCAAAAAAAAGTGTAAAACTTACAAAACCACCTATGTAGTGTGATCCTATTAATGTGAGAACACAAGGAAAAAAAAAAATAACAACAATAAATGGAAAGACAAGCCACGTACATGCATAAGTCCAAGAATAGCTACATCACCCTTAGTAAAGGGTCTGAAAGCCAGCTGAGAATAGTAGTATCCCTGAGAAGGGGATTTAACTGTTTATTTTAATGTACTCTTTCATTGCTCGATTTTTAATGATTACATTTTGAGATTTAATTTATATAAAATAATTTCTAAAGAATTCCAGTAAAGGTTTGTTTTTAAGTGAAAAAGAGTCTTAAACTCTGTAGTTTGATACATATATCCTTGCCTTATCAAGATCATTTGTAAGGATTCTCATTACAACTTTGTGTTGAAGGAAATAGTCACTGAATGCTATTATAAGATAAATCCTTTGAAGAACAAGTTTTAAAAATAATAGTCCCAATGAGGTGTTCACACGAGGCAGACCTCACTGGTACCTCAGTTTTCTCATCGGAAGCTCACTTGTCCCTTTATCCTTCCATCCCCCTCAGCCTCAGTGACCATGATTGAGGTGGCTGCCTCAATCACTAAGCATTTATTATACAAAGCAATTTACATCCAAAAAAGAAAACCTAAAAGCATCAAGGTCTTAACCCTGCTCTTTGGTCTCAGAGTTTCTAATAATAATAGTCTCCCTGGTAAAATTTCTTATTTTCCACAAGTCCGATTTTTAAAGTGATATTTTGGTGCTTCTGCTTTTAAAAAAAGCATTTCCTTAAATGCATTTTTCATTTATTATAATCATTTTTATACATTTTAATATCTTTTCCTGGGTTTCCTGGGTTACAATTGCTATCCCAAAGCTCTTCAACTATTTTAACCAAGAAGGATCAGATTCTTGGGGAAAAAAACAGGGGGACTTAAGACCCTCACTCTATACTGCGTGCCATCCATTCTAATATTTTTAGCCCAAGTATCATAGGTCAGGCTCCCCAGGAAATAGTCTATGAGATGATTTCTCACAGGAGGCTTATTGGGGGTACTCTTGGAGTCATCCTCGAGGGGGAGAGAAGGCAACAGGAATAGGCAGAAGCCAAGCTGCTCCGCTTTCGCCACGAAGGCCTCAGCTGACCCCACGGCGACTCTGCAGCTGGTGGTCCTGCGCAGCTGCTCCCCCTGTGCCCACATGCGAGGAGTGGGACTCTGGGAAAAGCAGCTCCCTGTAGCTGATGACAACTCCTGGAGGGGAACCTGGGACTGACAGCCTTCAGCAGCCAGCACTCACAGCAGCGTTGGCCTTAGAGAGGGGCTCTGGTTATCTTCCTTTCCATCTACGAAGAACAATGTTCTTTACACAGTGGCTAGAGTACCTCTCTAAAACAAAGGAGAGAAAGGAGCAACATTACCTGTGGACAAACATAAGAGGACATTTTTGGTAAATGAGGCTAAAATAAAAGGGTGAAAAATACTCCACTGGTATGGCAAAAGCAGCAAAGACAGAATGACTTAAGGAGTGGCTTGGACTAAGCATTTGAGACTTTGTTTCCAAATTTTCTTGATTCTCGCATGTTGCAGGGCTGGTTCTCTGGTGTGTTACTTGCATTTGTATCATAGAAATAAGCAACTATACATCCTAATGAGTCTGGAGATGATCACCTAGAACATTCTATTATATATGCGATAGTGTGGCTCATACATGTATTACATCCAGTAGCTGATATTTCGGTCTGTAAGACAAAAGCGGAGGACATCAGGTATCCACTACTGTTTTCCCAGTTTTCTGTTCCAAAGAAAACTGATTCCAGGAGGAGATGGTGTAGACGAAGTGGGTTTGCAGAGCAAATGTGGAAAGCGGGCTTCATCAAACGCCCAGGGCCCAAGGAGGACACTTTCTGGACCGGGAAGAGTGCTCTCCTTGTCCCTGTCAGCATATGGCAACGTGAACCCTGACTCTGCCTTGGCAGCCGGAAATGGACTGGGCATATTTTGAAGCCAAAGATGTTAATTAAGATTTGTTAGGTGTGTGAGAAAGAGGAAAAACATAAATGTTTTAAGGGGTTATTCATAGGGATGTTTAGTCAACCTCTAAGTAAGTAAAGTAGCCTAAGTAAAAAACACTTATGTCTGAAAAAGAAAAAGCTTGACATGTTTTCCTAATACATCACCAAAAGAAAAAAGAGAGAGAGAGATTCTATAAGCATTGCCCAGATGCAAGTGTGCACGCTCAGTCATAGCGGTGTCCAACTCTTTGCAACCCCAGGGACTGTTGCCTACCAGGCTCCTCGATCCATGGGATTTTCCAGGCAAGCATACTGGACTGGGTTGCCATTTCCTACTCCTGGGGATCTTCCAGACCTAGGGATAGAACCTGAGTCCCCTGCATTAAAAGATGGAGTCTTTAATACTGAGCCACCTGAGAATTCCAAGTTCTCCTCAGAGAGATTCATTTAAGGAAAATTCAAATCCTCCTTGTTCTAAGACAGAAAAATGAAGGTACCCGAAAGAAATATCTGTTCTTAAACATCTCCATACATAACACCCCAGCCTGTGATTTCTATCTATGTATAAAGCTTGACAAGGGCAATAGATTCACATTCTAGCAAGATCTAGGATTAGGTCCTGGGATCTCTCATTCCTGTACTTGAGATTTGGTTCCTCATCACTTCCCTTAGAGTTTAACTCTTAAAGATAGCTTTTGCAATAAGAGTAAATGCGGAAGTAAGCAAGGAGAGATGGGGGACAAGGAGAAGCAAAAAAAAAAAAGCTATTACAGTGGGGCATCCTCAATAATTGCAAGAGCTAATACAGGTTGAATGCTTTCTGAGACTTTCTTTCTCAGAGGTTTACGTACATTACCTCAATAAACATACCAGTAACCCTAAGGAGTTGGTACTGCTTAGGGTACTCATCATCTCCATTTTAACAGATGAGGAAACTGAGCCTGGAAGAGCTCAGCAGTCATGCGGCACAGACGGGAGGTGGTATCAATGGTGCCATTGGTCTAGAAGGCCACTTCCGCGTAGGAGCTACACCTCTCCGTGTATCTGCAGACTCTCAGTGTTAGGGCTGCAAGAGGCCTTCAAGATCCAGAGACCATTCTGCCTACACCTCTCCCACTGCAGGCAAGGAAACTGAGGCCAGATCGAGAGGCAGAACAGCTCGCTACTGCTTCTGGGGTCATGCGTGTTATCTCCCAG
The DNA here is from genome assembly GCF_042477335.2 of Ovis canadensis. NCBI lineage: Eukaryota > Metazoa > Chordata > Mammalia > Artiodactyla > Bovidae > Ovis > Ovis canadensis. The sequence goes on from NC_091251.1 coordinate 21,617,544, forward strand.
AAAGACACGTAATTACATGATAAATGATAGTGTGGTCTGCGGTGCTTCTCTTTGCCCTGGTAATAAATCATCCTGGGTCTTATGACCAGACCCACAGTCTATTCTTTCATGTGGTTGGCAGAGCTAAGCACACTGACCTAGCTTGCTAGAAGTTTTGGATCTCCAGATTCCCTTAAAAAGAGTTTCTGAAAATCTGCTTGAACCAGAGCCCAGTTAATCCTGGAGTTCTGAGGTCATCAAATGCCAGGACAACGAGAGTAGTGCCTGCCATCTAGAACTGAGGAGACTTGGGAATGCTGTGAAGTCTGGAGCTGAACTTCAGGAAGATCCTTGGTATTTCCAGAGGCCATAGCAACGATGTGGCCTTGAACTCATGGGCTTAGAGCTAGCCAAGGGCAGGGACTCAGTATAAATGAGGCCATCCTCAGACTCTAGCCCCTTATTTTTAGTTTAGGAGCAGGGAAGAGTTCAAAGCTTACCATTGATTCAATTGTGGACCTGGGATGCCCCTATATCCTACGTGTCGTTACCAAGAATGGACCTTAAGTCAATGATTCAAAAATGGCTTGACTGTTTCCATGCAAAGGCTGAAAAGCATCTACATATGTTAAAACAAGATCAGGTCCTCTTCCTAGAAGCACAAGAAATTCTTAGCTGCTACAAAGAATCACTACATATTTATTCATCAAATACTGACGCAGCCAAAGGCTAGAGAAATCTACTTCACTAACTGAATTATTGGGTTTCCCCGGTGGCTCAGGGGTAAAAAGATAAAGAAAAAAAAAAAAAATCTGCCTGCAATGCAGGACACGTGGGCAGGAGACAAAGGTTTGATTCCAGGCAGGAAGATCCTCTGGAGAAGGAAATGGCAATCCACTCTAGTATCTTTGCCTGGAAAATCCGAATCTATGAGATTGCAAAAGAGTTGGATATGACTGGGTGATTAAACAACTAATTTATAGTTACCTGGTGGTTTGGTGACAGATTTTGTGCTACCACTTATGTTTTGAGTTTGACATTTTACATCCTGACAATATGCCAAACCTGTCTCTTAAGCTTCACTGTTTTAGGATCATTCCCTATTGCTCGGTTTTCAAGTCTCTGCCCTTCACTTGTTCCAGGAACACCCTGTCCTGTAATCGAGCAGAAGTCACTGGGAGCAGCCACACTGCAGCGCAGGAGACTCAGGTTCAGTCCCTGGGCTGGGCAGACCCCCTGCTTTGGGGAAGCCCTAGAGTCTCTCTGCTCAGCTTTTCTTGTCTTCCTAAACTAGAGACAGAGCCTGGGGTCTGGGGACGTCAGTCCATATTGCTCAAATTTATATAGCTTCAAATGGATGCAGAGTGTTAAATAGTGAAACAACCCTGGGCTGCGGAAATCGGCCAATCTGTGTTTCGGATAAGACACTTAACCCCTCTGTGCATTTCTCATCGTCGAAATGAAAACAATGGTTCCTACCTAGGAGCTTTCCTGGTGGTCCAGCGGCTAAGACTCGGTGTTTCCAGTGCAGGGTGCCTAGGTTCCATTCCTGCTCAGGGAATGAGTTGGGCTTCCCTGGTGGCTCAGAGGTTAAAGCGTCTGCCTGCAATGCGGGAGACATGGGTTCGATCCCTGGGTCAGGAAGATCCCCTGGAGAAGGAAATGGCAACCCACTCCAGTATTCCTGCCTGGAGAATCCCATGGACAGAGGAGCCTGGCGGGCTACAGTCCATGGGGTCACAAAGAGTCGGACACGACTGAGCGACTTCACTTTCACTTTCAGGGAATGAGATCCCTCATCATTAAGAAGCTTAATGATATAAGTGTACACTGCCTGGCACATACAAAATGCCCAGTAATTGGTAGCCATCATTATTATCAAGCTGCTGAAAGATAATGCTTATTCCCAGCAAAGATATTCTATACAATACTTAAGACAGAAAAGCAGGTATCAATCGTAAATCAAACTTCAGTTGAGGCTTCCTTGGGCTCTGGACAAAGGACTGGAAACATCCTACTGGGTCCCCAGAAAAGATCTAACTAATCCAGAGGCAGCAACATCTCGGGGACAGGAACAGAAGTAAAGGACTTTAAATGAGGAGCTGATTGCCCAGTCACCCCAGCACACTTGGCCCGGCACCCTTCAAAACCAGAGACAAACCAAGATGGCCTCTCTACCACCTTCTCTACCCTCTTCGCTCTGCTTTCCAGCAGAACCCAAGTCACAGACCTCAGGCTGAGGTCTCCCAAGCCACAGTGCTCCAGATCACAACTTCAGGACTTTCTAAATCAGCAGTTCAAGAACCTGTCACCCACTTACACTTCTGACTTATGCAAATGTATAAGGATTTTTTTAAGGTGAGCTGTTAAATTAATATGATAGTCCTACCTTACTGCTACAGTGATAATTTTTTTTAAAGGCTTAAAAAATTTGGGGCTTCCCTGGTGGCTAAGATGGTAATGAATCTGCCTGCAACGCAGGAAACCCGGGTTCAGTCCCTGGGTTGGGAAGATCCGCTGGAGAAGGGAATGGCTACCCACTCCAGTATTCTTGCCTGGAGAATTCCAAGGGCAGAGGAGCCTGATGGGCTACAGTCCATGGCGTTGCAAAGAATTCGGACACAACTGAGCAAATAACACTTTTACTAAAAATTTTAGCTTGTCAGCCCACTTGGGTAAAGTTGTATTGAAAACTTTTTCTTACCTATTTTAATTACTTTGCTTAAGAATAAATACAAGTTAAAACCCACTCCTAACAGAGAATAAGAAAAGAGATGTAAAAAACTGAGTACATGCTAAAGATCTGGACAAAAACTACAAGATACAGAAACATGGAAAATGAAAACTCTTATGTTAAGAGTGGTAGGGTTGTGGGAACTTTCTTTTTCCCACAAAAAACACAGAGTATTTTTATGGAGATTTAATGTACACTGAAGTTTCCAGATATACATGACTACCATGTACAGTTTTGTCTGCAACTGTACTGAGTTACTCACCACAGTCCTGAGTGTTGTTTGGAGGGACTAAAGCTGAAGCTGAAGCTCCAATACTTTGGCCACCTGATGTGAAGAGCTGACTCATTGGAAAAGACCCTGATGCTGGGAAAGATTGAGGGCAGGAGGAGAAGGGAACGACAGAGGATGAGATGGTTGGATGGCATCACCGACTCGATGGACAGATGGACATGAGTTTGAGTAAACTCTAGGAGTTGATGATGGACAGGGAGGCCTGGTGTGCAGCAGTCCAGGGGGTCGCAAAGAGTTGGACACGACTGAGCGACTGAGCTGGACTGAACTGAACTTTCAGCACTCTGGAAAACCACGTCACTGACCATGGTATAGTTCGTGGGTTTCATGTTCCCTGGACATCTCCGACACACACAGCTGTAACCGTGGGACATCCTACGTACAGTAACAAATACACTTATTTAGGCCTTATTTCAAAAAGTCAGTTCTTAAGAAAAAGTGTCAACAACAATCAATTGAACAGTTTCCCCTTAAATTAAAATGTATGTGTTAGAAAGTAGTGCAAGAAGAATTTGACTACTTTACAGGTGTCCACACAAGGAAAAAATGCATATTTTGTTACATTTTATTTGTTTTTGTTTTTTTTCTTTACAGTCAGGTCATCTTGGCTTTTCTCCTTCCCTCCTTCTCTGCCTCCCTCCACCCCCTCTTCCCTCCTATCTTTTCTTTCACTTGTTTTCTTTTTCTTTCTTTTTTAACTTTCTGCTTCAGTAGGTGATATTATCGAAGTCTTTCACTGCAAGATGGTAGAAGTATTACAACAAACTTGTTTTAAAAGGAGGGTTGTTGGCACCAACAAGGTTGAGAATGGCCGCTCCACACGTGTCCTCCAGTATAATGTTTTCAAAATCTAGAAAGTGCGTAAGCTCATTGGGCTCTCAGAAGGTCCACCACTGGTTCGTGTGGAATGGTCTCGGTTCCTTCAAACCAGATGTGAAAACCAAAACCGGGCCCTTTCGGGGGACCAGGATCCCTAGGTCTGAACCCTCTGCCTCCAAAGGGGGTCCAGCCCTGTCCCGCACCCAGCGGGCCTGCGGGGATGCGTGCATGCGGGGATGCGTGCATGCGGGGATGCGTGCATGCGGGGATGCGTGCATGCGGGGATGCGTGCATGGGCTGGAAAGCTTGGCCGCTTGTCCGGTCACACGTCCACCCGCGGACCCACAGCCAGCCCTCGGGGCGCCCTCCCCAGCCACGGCCCCATGGCTAGGGCCGCTGTGGCCCCTGACTTCTTCTTCTTAATGTTTTTTAAAAGAAAAAAAAAAATGTAAATCATTGCTCAGCTCAGCTCCGTCAGCAGGCAAACTGTGTTTAATAAATTAGCTTAATCTATTCCGCAAGTGGTTTGTGAGTGCAGTGCTTCCTCCAGTTAAGGAAAACATTTATATTCCCTCTTGGCCCCGCGTTTCTGGGCGCCCAGAGTCACTCCCCGGGGGCGGGCGCAGGGGGCCATCGGGGTAGGTGGCTTTAGGCGGAGACCCCTGGGCGGAAGGGCCGTGGGCGGCGCGTGGCTTTGCCCCCATCAGGCCCCGGGTACCAGCCCGAGGCGCCGGGACCCACGTCGCTACCCCCGGCCTCGGCCGGAGCACGTCCCACTCCTCCAAAGGGGCCTCTTTAACTGCTCCCCATGAAACAATAATTCATTATGTCACCAGGAGGGAAGAAAGGGAGTGTAAGTGTCTTGATGGGATTAGAGGAAACCCCCGCAGAGATGATTTAGGGGCCGTGATAATTCATTTAATAGGGGCCTGGGGCAAATTGCTAGACAGGGAAATGGAACTGAACCAGCCTAGAAAGGGCGCCCGACAAGGCTGTGTGGGAGAGCTGGCTTCATTAGCAATATTTAAGAGATTTCATTTAAGAAGGAGTCATAAAATGCAGTCCTATTTTATGCACCTGGTTTGGTGGCCTTTAGCTTTTCTCTGCATGAATATTAAATTTGAAATGGCGCTACAGCAACACATTTGGGAAAGTGTTCTTCCGGCTGTTATTTGTATGGTTGGTTTAGTTTCTCGTTTGTTAACCTTTTAAAATGAATATCATTGAAAATGGATAACTGTACAACCAGAACTGGAGAAGATTAGGGGGAATATAATGCTTTAGAATAGGTTGTTACTAAACTGGGTAAAGGATTTAAGTTTTTATTGATCAGAACACAAAAGGCATAGAGAGTGAGCCCGCAAGTGGCAAATTACTTTGACAATTCCCAATTTTCATGCAGATTTGGTGACGCTGCCCCATTCAAAGCCACCACCCGCGGCTCGCATGGGACCACAATGCAGTGAGCACAGATGGGACTTCCCCACAGACACCCTGAAAAGTCAAAAAAGCTTCAGGGAGATACTTCCAAAGTGTTTTCTCAGACAGATAATATTCCCTTTTTATTTCCAAGGGGCAAAGACAAACTCTAGTGTGGTCCTGAAACTACTTCCTTCAAACGTGGATTTTTATCATTTAGGGGCAGGGGTGGGGGGCGGGGTTGCTTGGAATTTTACAAACCCGAGAGGTTTAAATGTGAAAACAGTGGTAATGGTTCCAATCACAGCTGGAAGGAAAAAAAATTCTCGTAAGGTGTGTGTGTCTTCCCGTTTCCTGTGCATGACTAAGTTCAGAGTCCTAGCCAGGAAACAGTTTAGACAAAACACAACCTTCACTCCACGATATCCCACACGTTTGTGTAGCCTAATGCACTTCTCTCCAAAACCTTATATTTGCTTTAAAAAAAATTTAACGTTCATCCCTCCCTTTTAAAAGATAAAAAATAACTCTTCCAGATATGCCGCATTCTTTTTTTTTTTTTTTAATCACAGCTGCATTCTGTTATTTTAACAAAACAACTGGCGGGTCTCTATTCACAGAGCTGTTTTAGCCACCCAGGATACATACAACGCATAATTAATACGTACTTTAAAAGACTTTCTTAATCAAAAAAGACATTAACTACATGTAAAATTATTCACTTACATATATTGGTTTGTGCAATTTTCCACAATGACAGTAGAATTGGTAGCTAAATATATTTTTATAAATAACAAAACTTAGCAAATGTCTTTTGTAAGGCGTGCTTGGGAGGGGTGGTGCTAATATTTGTATTCCTCCTGTTAATATCCCACCATCTCCAGGAAAAGATGCTGTATTTTACACAGAGTTATTAATCACTTTGCATTAGAATGAAAGGATTTATTTCAAATAAAATAAAGGTGACTAAAGTCTGAGTGAACTCCGGGAGTTGGTGATGGACGGGGAGGCCTGGCGTGCTGCGATTCACGGGGTCGCAAAGAGTCGGACACGACTGAGCGACTGGACTGAACTGAACTGAAAGTACTATATACAGTATATACTAAATATAGAGAGTATATATATATATATATAGGAGAAGGCGATGGCACCCCACTCCAGTACTCTTGCCTGGAAAATCCCATGGATGGAGGAGCCTGGTAGGCTGCAGTCCATGGGGTCGCTAGGAGTCGGACACGACTGAGGGACTTCACTTTCACTTTTCACTTTCGTGCACTAGAGAAGGAAATGGCAACCCACTCCAGTGTTCTTGCCTGGTATCAGTTCAGTTCAGTCGCTCAGTCGTGTCCAACTCTTTGCGACCCCATGAATCGCAGCACACCAGGCCTCCCTGTCCATCACCAACTCCCGGAGTTCACTCAGACTCACGTCCATCGAGTCAGTGATGCCATCCAGCCATCTCATCCTCAGTCGTCCCCTTCTCCTCCTGCCCCCAATCCCTCCCAGCATCCAAGTCTTCTCCAATGAGTCAACTCTTCGCATGAGGTGGCCAAAGTACTGGAGCTTCAGCTTTAGCATCATTCCTTCCAAAGAAATCCCAGGGCTGATCTCCTTCAGAATGGACTGATTGGATCTCCTTGCAGTCCAAGGGACTCTCAAGAGTCTTCTCCAATATATATATAGTCAGTCTCTGGACAAAGGCAAGCAAACTTTAACGCTGGCTGATTCTCTCAGAGCCTCTTCCGCCGGTCCTTAGACTTCACTTTTTTCACAACTTCCCCTTAGGGAGAAGCAGCCAGAACCTCCAGTAACAGCCCTGCTCAATGCTGGGCCAAGTCCTGAGAAGGCAGCCTCTCTTTGACTGAAGAACTTTCATTCTTTCCTTTTTCCAGTAAAAAGTCATTCCAAGCCATTCCAAGCCTAACTCTTTTGGGGACTCCTCCCCAAAAGAAACCTGCCTGCAACATTTATTTTTGCTTTTCAGAAATCATGTTTTGTTGCCAATTAGAAATCCGGGAAGCAAAGAACTCTGAGAGGTGGGTATGCACACATATCCAGACTGTGGGATCTTGGAGTAGTCAGCAGTGTTTAAAGGACATCACAGGTTTAAACAGTTTCCGGCACAGTGACCACGTGAGACAGGCTGTGCTGGGAGCCCAGTGTGCACAGACGCAGGAGCGACCGATGAAGGACGGTTCTCTGCATTCCCAGAGCCCAGCCTTCCAACACAGGCTGTGGCATCAGCAGACACAAAGCCACCTCCATGCCAACGGAGGGGACAGGAGGAGAGCACTAGATGTCTGTCTTAGAGGACTGAGGTACTGGCAGATTTTTAAAATATTTTAAAATCTTTTAAACCAACAAAAAACTGGGAGTTGGGTGGGTCAGGGAGTATAAAAAGTTTCAATTTTTCTAATATTAAAATCCAGGGGGGTTTTGCATTACAAAAAATGAAGATGAAGAAAATGCATAGCCAAGTTATCTTCTCTTTAAAAATATTAATATTTAAAATACTACACACTATTTCTGAGAGCCGACTAATTTTTAAAGAGAAAACTACCTTCACAGGAATGCACCAGAAGGACTAGCACTCACCGCCGTGCACAGGCCAAGGCAACACTTCCCTGCTCCCCATTCACACCAACCACGAACACCAAGTCCAGGACAGATCACCGGAGATCACCTCTTCAGAAAGCTGAAACCACTGTGTTTCAGTAATGTGACTGAAATACATCAAAGTTCATTGAAATAAGTTTATACTATAAATTAGTCAAAGCTCTGTGAAAAGTAATTTGGTGATATGTATCACAAGCCTTAAAAACGTTCACTTCATTTAATGCAGTAATTCTGTCTCTGGGACCAGTTCCTGGGGAGATCTTCTGAAATGGAAGCAAGGAGGTAGGTAAAAAATGCTTATCTTTGACGTTTATAATAGGAAAACAAAAATTAAAAAACCACACAAACATCCAATAACAGAAAATAGTGAAATAAATCATGACATCCTACAATGGAATTTAATAAATGTATTTTCAATGTTATACATATAGGATGCTCTGAACTGTGTCAAACAGTCAGAGGAGAGAAACGTTGACAGGATTATCTCTGGGTAGTGGGAATATGTAGGGTTTTTCTCAAATGTTTGTAAGTTTTCCATAATGAGGATGTATTACTTCTATAATATACATCTTTTAATGTATCATATCAGTTTTATACACACACATGTATAAAATTCATTAATTCCATCAATGTTTATGACATGACAAGCTGACAGGCCAACCAGAAGTCTCAGAGTCAAAATAAAAGTGAAATCCGTTAATTAGCTATTTTCCCCTTAGATAGTCACATGAGACCAAATTAACACATATTTCTCTATTCATGTCAGGCAATGCATGTTTTCTTCTTTAGCCAATAAGTAAATTTCATCTTTCATTTATCATTGTGATTTTCTTTTGTGGGCATATGAAGGTAGAAAATGTTCCATGTTTTGGGAGAAAAATTAGGCGATAAGTCCACATTCCATCACGATCATTGGCAGCTCACTCTTGGCACCAGGGTGCACATATTTATTTATTATTTGTGCAAATAATAGCACATGGCGAAGCTGCAAAGACAGCCGCGCTCGCAGGCCATTGCCTCATCTGCATTATCTGCAAAAATCTGTGTTCAGCTGCAGACTGTAAGTTTGACCCTGGGCTCACTCTCTCACTGTTTTTTTAACTAGGTCAAGTAGCTGTCCCTGTAGCGCCATCAGCATATTCAATAAAAATCATGTATATTCTGTGTTTGAAGCATACATTATAAATAGATGTATAGATTGAGCAGATATTGAGAAAAGAAATGGTAAAGATTATGAATATTAAGATTTATATTAATCTATCAGCCTATTAAAGTACAGTAAAACCTGTCCTTCAGACCACCTTTTTAAAGATATCACCTCCCTGAAGGGACCACTAAATTTCGGGCCAAATTATTTTCCCATAAAGAACAATGAAAAGAAAATGATTATATTAAGACTACTTCGACTATGGTTTCTTTTCATTGTTCCGCCAAAAATGATTCCAAACAGTAAAATAACATTGATTTTGACCTTGTTAATGAACCTGAAGAACTTCATGGAATACTCAAACACCGATTTCCATTTTTAACAGGGAGAAAAAAAAAAAAAAATGGGCCCTCCGCCTCACATTGTCAACCGCACTAGCAGCAAGAAGGGGTCCTGTCATTGATATTCGGCAGATGTAGTTTATCCTGATATCACTAATGTTCCATACGGCTTGTCGTGGGGATTTGTCTTCGTGTCGCAAGCTGGAGATGATTGTGTGATTTGTAAAATATTGAAGAAGGCTTCAAACTGAGAGGTTTATTTCATTTCTTTTTGGTTACAAAGATTCTCGCATACAATATTACTGAAGCGATTTTCAGTTTTCCAAAATGCCACTCTCTCCAAGGGAACAGCTTTCTCTTCTTAGGCTTTGCCAGGACTCCCTGGGACTTTGATTGGCTTTTCTTCCAAACAAAACTGTCATGCGATCCACGGGCCCCAACCCGAGCCCCGCCTCGAGGTGGGCCCTGATTCTCTTAATCAGGTCCTTCAGCTCACTCATGTCAGCCAGAAACGCCAGAGGCCCTACCCATCCTCCTGCTGGACTCCACAGCCTATTCCCTCACCCTTTAAGTCTCTGGAATTACTTTTCTTTGCAGCCTCCAAGAATATAACACCATGGTTTTTTCAGGTCTCCTCAAAATCTGTCTATTTAAATAGGACTTCTTTTTTCAATGGCTATCAGGAACAATTAGTCAGATATAGACAGCCTCTAAATTACTCCTATGTGTGCAAGGAATACATCTTAAAATTGTCCAGTGAAATACAAACATCTGAGCAACAACTCATATGTTGTTCAGGCCCCTTTGGGGAGCTTCATGGACCCCAGAGTCTTGGAAGGCAGGAACCATGCCCTGTGTGTGGACCTGAGCCCAGCTGGTGTGTACTCAGCTCCCAGCAGGCCAGTGTGAATCTGAGCTGCCAGTCCTCCCATGCCAGTCTGTCCCTGATATTTAGCTAGAGGTCACTGCACCGTCATCAGCCCAGAATCACAGAACCTTGGTGCTGGAAGGGGACTGGAAGCACCCTGGTTCAGTCCAGACTTTTCATCTCAGAGCGACTGAGGTCTCCAGAGAAAGGATGCCTCAAGTGGCGTCAATCCATACAACCACGAGCTTTACGGATGAAAATCATAACGTGTTTGTTTCTGCTCCCAGAAAGAAGAGGGAGGCCTGTGATTTTTTTAGAAATATATTTTAGCTGATAGCTTAGAGTAGTAGGCAGCCAGCTATGTGGTTTGAGCTCAGAAATAAAGTATAAACATTCACAATTAATCCTTCCAATACCAGGACATCAGAACAATAAACTTCTTTTTATTCAAGCAGGATTTGATTGATTGATTGATTGAATTTTTTAAACTAGAGATGGAGACAGCAAGGCATAGTGGACTATGAGTGGGATGTGGCATTTAATAACTTGGATTTGAATTCCAGCTTCACTGTTTGCTAGGTGTGTGACCATGGCTGAGTCACTTAACCTCTGTCTGGGCCTCAGTTTCCACATCTGTAAAATGGGCATAACAATACCATCAGCCTCCCTGGGGCCACTTGAAGAGCAAAGGAGATACATTATGTCAGTGCACCACATGAGGCAAGACAAGTGATTTGTTGGCTGAGAAATGAATTTCAAAGCCATGGCCATGTACAGGACAAAAAGAAAGCACAGATAGAGAGGAATGCAACGATCATTTTAACTTAGATAGTCCCTCTTTCTTTGGAGCAAGCTAATTGAATGGATGCTTTTGAACTATGGTGTTGGAGAAGACTTTTGAGAGTCCCTTGGACTGCAAGGAGATCCAATCAGTCCATTCTAAAGGAAATCACTCCTTTAGGATGTGATTATTTCCAATATTCATTGGAAGGACTGATACTGCTGCTGAAGCTCCAATACTTTGGCCACTTGATGTGACGAACTGACTTGTTTGAAAAGGCCCTGATGTTGGGAAAGATTGAAGGCAGGAGACGGGGAAGACAGAGGATGAGATGGTTGGATGGCATCACCGACTCGATGGACATGAGTTTGAGTAGGCTCTGGGATTTGGTGACGGACAGGGAAGCCTGGCGTGCTGCAGTCCATGGGGTCGCAAAGAGTCGGACACGCCTGAGCGACTGAATGAATTGGATGATCAGACATATGAAACAGACACCTGGGTGTACACCCACTCCCCGCTGGAGCTCTGGGGGCCCATCAGCTCTTTGCACTGTTGCCTTTCCACGGCCACCAAGTCTGCTCCTTAGGAATGTGGGGCTAGAGAACTAAGCCCAGCTTCCTCTTTCTCTCTCCTCCCTAGTACCAGCCCCCATCCCTGTGAAGCACACTTAGGAAGCTCAGGCCATTGACGAGAAAAGCTCAGATTGCTAAGAAGAATATTACAGCTTTCTTTCTGCTCTTTCAGTGACAGTCTCCTTGCCACTCTGAGACTTACACCAGGTGGTGAGCCGTCCCCTCCTTCCACCAATTCACTTTCCTGGAGGTTCACAGACCATCATCCTCCCCCTGAGTCTGTTCTTCTCACCTTATCAGTTTTCTCCTTCTTTTCCTCCCAAACCTTCAGGTAAAACATGCAACTTTAGCTTCTCGCTTCAGGAAGCAGGGTAGAGAAAGCCAAGGGCATTATATTTGTCCCACTTCAGCCGTTCCTATGGGGACAAGGCTGGCTTCTTTTGCGTGCTCACTGTGAAGACAGACTAGTGCCCGGCTGTGAACACCCATTATTCTGGACTGAAATCTGCCTTTCTCTGACACAGAAAAGACACTGCATTTTCATGTATCCACTCCACAAACATTCACTGAAGGGTGATTACGTGCTAAGCACTGGGCTAGAGCTCAAGAAGTGAATGAGGCTCTGTTCCTCTTCTGAGCAGCCCACTCTGCATTTCCAGAGATGTCCTCTTGCTCTTTTAGGCACTTAACTAGTACTAAGGGCTTCCCAGGTGTCTCAGTGGTAAAGAATCCGCCTGCCAGTGCAGGAGACAAAGGAGACATGGGTTCGATCCCTGGGTCAGGGAGATCTCCTGGAGGAGGAAATGGTAACCTACTCCAATATTCTTGCCTGGAAAATTCCATGGGCAGAGGAGCCTGGCAGGGTACAGTCCATGGGGTCACACAGAGTTGAACACAACTGAGCAGGCAATGGCAGGAAAGAGTCTTCTCTCTCCAGAGCAGAGGCTTTAAACAGCCCTGGGTACTTACTTGAGGTACAGTAATTACTCAAGAAATCAGAGATGATTTTAGAACTTCTGAATGGGACCCCTCAGTCTCACCCCGTGTTGAACCACAGAGGAACGAGAGGCCCAGGGAATTAGCGGCCCGTGGAAGCCACCCACAGTGGCCTGTCTCATCCGTCTTGAGTGGTTGAGGGCTGCTCAGAGACCCAGAGATGTGTGAGAAGTTGGCCAAGTGTCCTTTCCAGCCTGGAGGTTCCAGGTGACCTGACTGGGCAGTCCCCTGGAGAGTTCAAGAATCTGATGCGATGTGAACTCCGTGGGCTCGCGCCATTGCCGATGTTTGCCCACGCCATCACTATCAGCATCACACTCATTCACTGCTTTGTTAAGTGCTTTGGGATTTCTCAAGTATAAAAGGTGCTATATAAAATCAATCACAGGAAACTCAGCTGCTGGCAGCTCAGAACAGCTACAGTAAGCGGTGTCCACTCAATCAATAGTCCCTCACTGAGAAGGGGAAAGAATACCATTAAAAAGATGTGCTCTTAGAAAAACTTCCCTCAAACAAGGAAAAAAAAATCTTACCTTCCAAGAGTATACAGAAAGCACATGATATATTGTTCCTCCATGAGCAATATTAAGCAGATAGGAAGAGTTGCTGACTGCTTGGCATGTACTTTGCCTTTCATTTTAACCACGCAACAACACAAATTGATACACAGTGCATCAGAGAAACCTGTAGGCTCCATGCAGGAAATGCCTCTTTGATTAAGAAAACATTTTATTGGGATATAACTGCTTTCCAATGTTGTGTTCGTTTCTGCTGTACACTGAAGTGAATCAGCCATATGAATACATATATCCCCTCCCTCTTAGACCTCCCTCCCACCCCACCCTCATCCCACCCATTTAGGTCATCACAGAGCACTCAGCTGAGCTCCCTCTGCTTCCCACTAGCTCTGTATTTTACACCTTGGTGTATAAGTGTCAATCACAGTCTTCCAACTCATCCCATCCTTTCCTTCCCACTCTGTGTTCACAAGTTGGATTTTAAAATCTGGTTCAGTTCAGTTCAGTCACTCAGTCATGTCTGACCTTTGCAACCCCAGGGACTGACTGCATGGGGTCCACCACGCCATGGGGTCATTAAAATCTGGTAGTAACAAGAAAACAGAATTAGCGCTCTGGCATCAGGGTAGAAAAAGTGATCTCTAAAAATTGCTTGCCAAAGGACAATATGCATGTTTGGAATCCAGTATACCTCATCTGCCTTTAATTAATGTTTAAATATAAGAAGAATGTGTAGACGTATAACATTTTATGATGTTACAGAACTGAGCTCCTTGTACCATCCATCTGCTGCTGCTGCTGCTAAGTCGCTTCAGTCGTGTCCGACTCTGTGCGACCCCATAGACGGCAGCCCACCAGGCTCCGCCGTCCCTGGGATTCTCCAGGCAAGAACACTGGAGAGGGTTGCCATTTCCTTCTCCAATGCATGGAAGTAAAAAGTGAAGAGAGTATTAATTCGGGATGTTTTAAGTTTTCATTTTATTTCAGAAAGTAAAAATGGCAAAAAAAATTATGTTACTATATATATGAACTCATGGTATTTCTTAAAGTTATGACATAGTAATTTAAATAGGTGAGAAAATTAGGCAGAGGCTACCTTACGGTATTCTTAGTCCACAAATTATTGTTTGTTAAAGAAAACTATTCCAGTAGAGTGAGAACCTGAAAAGCAAATAGCATCTTTATATGGAGCATAATCTATAAAATATTGAATCGCTATGTTGTGCACCTGGAACTAATATTAATATTGTTACATCAAAAAATATTGTTATATCAACTACACATCAATAAAAAATACATTAAATAAAAATAAATACATTGAAAACAGAATGGAAGACTGCCTTCATAACCTGAGAATATAAAAAAACCATAGGCTATTACTGTATTGGAAACAAAACACTGAAGGGGAAAAAAAGAAAGGCAAATAGTGACAAGCATTGACGTTCTCATGAGCAAATGCATTTAAGAAGAAAGTCATTGACGAGCTTGCCTAATGAAGTACTCCTGTGGTCTGAAGGAGTATTTTAAATCAGTCATCAGTGTCTCTTCAAGTCTTTTCCTCAAACTGTAATATTAGAGTTCAGATTGCTAAAGCACAAGTGATTAATAACCTCACGTTTATAAGACAATGTGTAGGTCCTTTAGTCGGAGCATTTTAAGCTCTAGAGTGCATGAGAGCTCCTGGGGTTGGGCAGGGGCAGCGTGTTGCTGGATGCAGAGTTGGAGGGCTCAGGACCTCACCTTGAGAAGCTATGTGCCCAGTCCCCTGGTGGCATTAGGAAACTGCAGTCCGTGCCTGTTTGGTGGCTGTAGGGCCTGGCCCATCACCACCCACGCCTTCCACCAGTCACCTCTTTCTCCCTCAGCACCTGGTCCTTCTCTAAGCAATGGTTCTGCATACCTGCTCAGTCGTGCCCAACTATTTGCATCCCTACGGACTATAGCCCGCCAGGCTCCTCTGTCCATGGGATTTTCCAGGCAAGAATACTGGAGTGGGTCGCCATTTCCTCCTCTAGGGGATCTTCCTAACCCAGCATCTCCTGCCTCTCCTGAATTAGCAGGTGGATTCTTTGCCACTGAGTCACTTGGGAAGCCCAGTTACAAGGTGAGTACTAGTTATTTTGATGAGGACTGGTTTTGAAACTCTCAGGAACTCAGGTTGGGGTGGGTAAGTTGTGTGGACTGGGTCATGCTCATCAAAGTTCAGGCTTCATTAGTGGTCCGCATCTTAGATTTCAGAAATTTCCTTAACGTGAATATACTTCCCAGAGTCTGAACACATTGTCAGAAATTTCAGGTTAGATCTAGATTGAAACGTCACTTTCAAAATTCTGGGAGACTTGTTTTTTCTTGGTTGACATAATTTTATTTCACTTTACTCAACTCTCCTATAACCTAGCCACACCAGTGGGGCAGAGGCTTAATAATTCAGGCATATCCTGAAGTTCAACCTCTAAAGCAATCACTGAAACTCTGAGACAGATTCATGTACAAATACATCTAACTCTTCAGCAGAATTACTGAAAAACTGACAAAATATTCCCTTTCCTTCTTTTAATATGGGCTTCCCTTGTGGCTCAGACAGTAAAGAACCCCCCTGCAATGTGGGAGGTTTGGGTTTGATCCCTGGGTTGGGAAGATCCCCTGGGCGAGGGCATGGCAATATATTCAAGGTTATTCCTGATTACTCATCATACTAGGAACAAGGGAAAACCATGGGTAAGTATGATAAACTACATTCTATCTGGAGTTCTGTCTTATATCCTCCATGAAATATCTCATCAAGTTATGACAAAATCAACTTCTTGAGTCTTAGTTTCCTCCCTGTAGAGACTGAAGGAGAAGGTAAAAAGCCAAAAAATGGGCAATAAAGAGGGCAAAAAACTGGAAGAAGAATTTTTAAAAATTTAAACTACAAGTGACAGAGATATGCCAATTCTTTCAAACACTGAAAATGTTTTTAAAATTTTAATTCTGTTTCACAATTTCCAGATAAGTGAGCAAAGAATAACACCCATTTTCTCTTACTTTAAGTCAGCGATTTTTTAAAAAATCACTTTTTATAGGGCAGGAAGTTTTAATGTTTAAGTGCTTGAATAACATTAACAAAGTATGATAAAAACATTTGACATTTTCTCATATATTTACACTGCTTATGGCTTGATTGGAATAATGATTGTATATAAGGAATAGTTGGAAGGTTTCATTGTATGTGTGTATAATATTGAGCAATATATTTAACCTTTCTAGGTCTCAGTTCTCCCATCTGCAAATAGGATGTTTAAAGGGCTTAACAGTCTCTACATCTCCCCCTCGTTTTTGGCATCCACAAATAAGATTTATGAGTCATAATTAGGATGAACAAATCACATGTTTCCTGTGTGATTTCTCCTCAAAAAACTCAAGATCTCCTTGTGACATTTTGGTAGTTTAAGCGTTTTTGTTTAAGGCGCACAGTAACTTAAATTTTATACTCTAGTTAGCAGCTTGGATGGGCCTGGGGTTCTGCATCTGGGTTAAAAACACATCGGATTCATCCAGCATGTTGCTAATAAAATGGAGACGGGATTTCTCCATTGCAGATCTAGCTTCATGATTTTTTCACAGTAAGTGGGTTAAAAGAAATTTCAATTTTTGCAACTTCCAAAACAAGTTCTGCATGCTTGTCCCCATTCTTGAGGCAATGAATGGGCTTTCAGTGGCCAGTTATTGACACCTCCAGTAGTGAAAATTTATTTCATTGTATTATCCAAATGTGTAGATAGCCAGATTACCATTTTCTGAAAATGCATTAAATGGAGTGATACAGAAGGCTGGCTGTGGCAGCAAAAAAGATCCTGCAGGGAGACCAAGTGTTAGGTCACAACTCTTTCATAGCTTCACTATAAAAGCCCAGTCTCTAAAAGGGAAGGCTCTCATGATGCAAGAGGAAATAAGTAGGAGCTGCACCAAAGTACATTATATTGTGCCACAGAAAGCATAAATCATGTGTGTATGAAAATCATAAGCCCTAAGCTTTAGAGAGAGTTGTGCAATTGACAATCAAATGGAGCTTAAAAGGAATTATGAGGTTTTCAACTAAAGTCTTGAAATAAAGAAAGTAATATTTTACAGCAAAAAATTGCAAATGTCAAGTTTAAATCATAAGACTTTGCACCATTGAGTTACTAGCTAGTTCTATAGCTTCTTCAATCCTTAACACAGGGAAAGACCAACTTTCATGCTCAATAAAACTTAAGAACTTTAGAAATACATTTAGGAACATAACTCATGTATTTGTGACTTTTTCCCTCCTGAAATGGCTAATTGTAGAAGAAAAATGAGTGGGCATAAGACCTCCTTGGATGGTAACCTATTCCACCACTTGCTTTGGACTGTTATGAGTTCTTGTGTGTTTAAAATAGGGCTGTCACCAATTTGGTCATTTAAAGAAAAACAGGGCCTGGGGAATATGGAAGGCTGTCCTCCTTTCCCCTTCAGTACCTCTAGCTTTTGCTCTGGAAAACCCCCTTAGAGCAAACTAAGCTCCCCTTCAGCCAACCAAGCAGCCGTCCTGTGAAAAGCTGGAGCCCAGCTGCCCAATTTGGTTGCTCCTGTCCAAAGCCAGACAGGTGGCAACCCAGATTGAATCTGTTGTTGAGGGAATGATTTGATTCACAAACAGGGTTATTAAATTTTATATGGAGACAGGCGAAAGTCACAAGATCCTGGAGAGAAAGACCTGATTCACATAAATTCATCTTAATAGCTGTGAATTCGGGAGCATCAAGCAGAAAAAAAGTTAATGGAAAGGCATTTCACCTCCCCTGTCTGCCTGCTCCCCTCCACTCCCGGCAGGTAATATGCCCACACACACACAAATAGATCAACCACTGCCAGGGCTTCGTGCGGCCCTTCGCAGGAGGCGGCCGGCACATTGATCCGAGCCTGTTTTGACATATAAACTCCAATTTGGCCCCAAGTCACTGCGACTGGACACCGCCACCGACGGCTCTGACACTAGGTTATTTGTTGTTGCTGTTCGCTGTCCCTGTTTGCACATTAATCCAGTGACAATTAGGTGTCAGCGAGCGTTGTTTCTGCTTAGCTGATAGCCTTGGGCTCTGCGCTTGAAGCCCTAATCAGGAGTGTAAACTCTGCTATATTTCAATTTGGAGAAGCGCTCTTCCGCTAAGAGGCCCCTGGCACTGCGATAAATAAAACGCCTATTTACTCTATTGCCACACTTAGACATCTAATGCACTTACTACCAGCCCCCTAATCATAGCCCACAGTTAAAACCGCCTATAAATCACTCCGTTCTCATCCTGCACATTAGTGAAGCCATTTTCCCCAAACCCCACAATGAGCACTGTTTCCTTTTCTTGTTAGTCAAAAGCTAGATGATTTTTATTAGGTTAAAGACGAGTTCACAGATGGTAAATCGCGTGGAGAGAAATGAGCTGGAGAGTTACACCCAGTCCGCGCGGGACGCGGCGCCAGGGCCGGGGGTGGGACCCCGTTCTGGAACCCCGGCGGCGGGACTCCCGAGGGCGGTGGATCCAAGCCCACCGCACCTGCACGCCCACCGGGCGTCGGGGCTCCGCAGCTTAGCCCCGCGGACACCCCCGGCTCCCTGCGCCCCGGCGCGCCCATTGCAAGCCGCGGCCTGGCCCGGGGGCCCCGCACCCGGACAGCGTGGGCTCGGCGCGGCGTCCTCCTCCAAGACTGCCAGCACCCCCTAAAAAGGTACAAACCGCCCCATTCCCCTTCATCTCGCCGCGCACGTTTCCCACCGACGCAGCTTAGAGGCGAGAGCCCGCGAGAGGCCCCGCGCGGCGCGGCCCCGGGGGACCGCGTGCCACAAAAGCCCGGTCCGCAGCCTCTGCTCCTCGCCTTCCTTTTCAATTCTCCCCCGATCTCAGGTGGAATTAGGAGGATTAAAGCGCCGAGTAAATGAGGCGAGTGTGCAAAATGACTCCTTTCTGAACCAAACGGCATGCTCCGTGCTGGGGAAATGAGATGCACATTTAAATCTCATCCATCCACCGCCTGCGGCCACCACCATGTACCTGCCTACTTAGCCCAAGGGTTAATTAATTGAGGCTTCAATGCACTATTGCAAGAGCATTATTGCATTTGATACTCTACATCTGTGATTTAAAACTCTTTCAGTCCCTTGTCAGCAAGGGAGGGTTTTTTAACTAGGAAATTAGCATTCAGATAAGGGAACGCTCTATTTGCTCCTGAAAGGAAGGGAATATTAAGGATGCTAGTGCACAAACCGGGCTGTCATATCCTGTCCCATCCTGGAGGAGCGCGAGGGCCCGGCTCCCCTGGGAGCCGCGACGACTGGGGCCCCGGCCTTTGCAACGGGCGCTGGCGCCAGGGGCGGGCAGGAGGGGGCCCGCGGCGGCCAGCGGGACCCCACTCCTCGTGGTCTCCTACCTGCTGGGGCGTGTTGGCCTCTGCAAAGTCCAGTAATATATTTTCTCCCCACTTCCGAGGAGCTGATTCTTCTTAAAATGCATTGCCACGTTACTCAAGCGTTGGCTTTCTGGCTTCCACGGGCGCGGGTGTGGGGCTAGGGGCTAAGAACTGGCAGTAACCCAGTTTCTTAAGGAAGAATGAGCCATAAACATCGCAGAATTTGAATGACTCTTAAAATCAGGGACAAGACCGTTGTTAGTGATCATTACCCTCACTATCTTATTGAATTTAGGAGCTAAACACACTTAAACTCACTTTTCCCACCTCTTCAGCAATTTTAGCAGAATTTCACTAACTGCCTGTGTGCGTGCGCGCGCGCACCAGCGCGTGCGCGGGTAGCTAACTGAAACAACAAAAATAGAGATCCTGGGTGAGAAGTCAGGTAGGAGCCCTCCCCCTAAGCATGCTGTAACTTACACATGGTTTTCTTGCAAAATGGAGTCATCTTTAAGTTCTGGACTCTCAGACAAAAACTTTGAAACAGGAAAAAAAAAAGGAAAACAAATCGCAACAGAAAACCTTTGTCCCCAGCTAACTATAAGATAAACAACTTGCTGGTGGAAAGGAGAATGTTTCTTTTCGTGAGCTCCTGGTGGCCAGATGAATTTGGAAGACTCAGGCCTCCTTCATGAACAAACACTTGGCCAGATACAAGGAACTCATTTATTCTCTACTGAAGAACTTTAATTAGGTGAAATAGCATCACCTATAGTGGATTCAGCTGAGGCCCAAGTCAACAATCTGATCTGAACAGTTCTTTGGGGCTTCTATTAATCAGGCAAAGAGAAGTGGATTTGATGGTGTCTGTGTGATGTCAATCAGGCCTTTCTTTGTAAAAATGATCCAATTCTATGTCTGCATACTTCTTACTGAATCATTAGTTACCCCCAGGAGTTTCCTTTGCAGATGCGAATCCTCACCTACTTTGCTCAGATTCTACTTTCTATATCTTCTTCACAGCATTTTTAAAGAAATCAGGAAAAGCTGGTGATGTTCACAAGGAAGAGTAGCTCGGCTGTGTTTGCCTCATGGTTTCTTAGCTATTTCCATTCAACCCTTGAGTCACAACGCCCGTTTATAACTCGCTTTGGTCCATTTTGTTCCTCAGGACCAAGTACGCGAACTTTGCTACGCGCATAACATTTGGAGTGTTTTACAACACATCCAGTCCGCATGACGTTATCTCGTCGTTGGTGGCAGTCACCTTTCTGCCGCCACATGCCGAGAGACCAGATACTATCCATTATTTTAAACCTGTTTGATAGAATCCTTTAGAAGGAGGAAAACTAGAGCTTGCTTTTCTGCCAGCTTTGCACCACATTTTCCCTGTATTGCTCACACTGGTTCATTACAGGAAGGCTTTTTCCCCTGGCTCCTGGGGGGCCTGAATTGGGTTCTTCCAAATAAAAGAGCACTGCAGGAAGAGCACACCGTGTTTTGGAAGACAAGACACAAAGTAACTCAATCAGCTCTGAAAATTGATGAGATGAAATGGTGAAATTCTGAGTCTACGGACTTGATGGCAACACTTTGGGGACATTCAATGACATCAATCTCTTGAGGTGACTTGCTTTCATAACAGGAGTGCTGTGCTTAGTCGCTCAGTTGTGTCTGACTCTTTGCAACCCCATGGGCTGTAGCGCATCAGGCTCCTCTGTCCATGGGGATTCTCCAGGCAAGAATACTGGAGTGGGTAGCCATGCCCTCCTCCAGGGGATCTTCCCAACCCAGGGATCCAACCCAGGTCTCCCACATTGCAGGCAGGTTCTTCACCATCTGAGCCACCAGGGAAGCCCAACAGAGGGAAAGATCTGCACATCTGGAGGGGCTCAGAGGACCAACTGGATGCCACTTGGTGTCTGGGAGGAAACATGGAGCTAGCTGTGTGCAGAATGGTTTGATTCTGATGCACACAGTTTGAGCGTCTTCCGTAAGGATGCATCGAGCAGACTTATACCATGAAACAGACTCTGTCCAAAATAAGAATATAATGAAATAGAAACAAAGTAATATTCTCGCTGGAAAACTGATACCCAGCAAAAGGTTTCTGCAATAAGCAACGTGAATATCTTTGGCTGTAGATATTGGCCACAGGGATTTCTCTAATTCACAAGTCTTCTCCTTGCTGCCCCAAGTCCCTCACAGCCCCATCTTTCTTCAGGTCCCGCTGGAACTTCTCTTGCTGATTCCCAAACACAGTGCCCAATGACACCCTCAGCTTACTATGTTGTAGGGTCAGAGGGAAGATGAAACATGTTTCTCTTCCCCCAACACCATTTTGTTCCTGACAGAGCTGGGACTGTGCGTGCTCTTGTAGCGTCCTCACCGAGCGATGCCCCAAACGGGCTCTGCACAAATGACTTGTTAGATCAGTTGGTGAAATCTCATTATGATCCAAATCTTTGGAATGCAGTTTTGTTGTACTGGAAAAAAGAGCTAAAAAGTGAGTCATAACCTAGGACTGCGAGATTTTAAGTGCATCTGATGAGTGTAGTGACACTTGACTTGTAGCGGTCCTAAGGGGGGCAGCTGAGGGTTTGGGGCCCTGGGTGGGGAGATGATGGATTGGAAGCCCCTTGGAGTCCCAGATGCTTAGAACCACAGGGAAGGCAGAGCTGCAGACTTGTGCAAGAGCAATGTGATGATAGAAATAAATAAAAAGCAAGTAGCCTCAGTCTTTCTGTACATAGAAACACAAGCTTTGTGTTTGTAGGGTTTGGGGATTCTGGCTTTTGTTTCCTGATGGAATTTATTTCTCAGGAAGGAAGCAAAATGGTTGGCCCAGCGAGCTGAGGGTGTTGCTGTGTGCCTCATCACTGGGAGGGATGCTCCCAAGCTGGGACTTGACAAACGGAAGGAAGGTGGCCCTGCCCTCCGGGGAAGTGGCTCTGCGAGCCTCTCCTCTTGAACCTGGGCCCTTGGCTTCCTCTGACCAGGGCTGTACAGCGCGCGATCATGGCTCTTGTGCCAGCCAGGGGACACTAACGGTCCCCTGCTCCTGCCGCTGGATTGATAAGTCAGCCATTTCCGCCGTCCAGAGCAGAAAGTCTGGGTGAGGGATCCCAAGTCACCTCACCCTCCCAGAGGAAGAAGGGGAAGAATCCTAGCATCTGTTCCCTGACTACAGATACATATGGGACAGGTAAACTCCAGCAGGTCAGCTCCTAGAAGATCCATCAGTAAATGCCAGGAGAAAAGAAATGCAAGAGCCACCTCAAAGTCCTCTGAGTTCAGTGGGAATGAAACGCAAACGAAGGTAACAGATAAGCAAGTATATAGACTTTCCCTGGAAGCAAAGGAACCCCAGGATGAAAGGTTTAAGGAATACTACTTTTTAAATAGGGAGCTTGATTTTGGCTAACAGGGATAGAAGGAAGTGTTGAGTAGTTTAAGTGGAGGTGATTTATTTATTTTTTAAATCTTTGTTGAGTTTGTTACACTATTGCTCCTCTTGTTTATGTTTTGTTTTTTTGGCCACAAGTCACATGGGATCTAGTCCGCTGACCAGGGATCAAACCCGTACCCCCTGCATTGGAAGGTGGAGTCTTAACTCCTGGGCCACCTCGGAAGTCCTGGGAAGGTGATTTTTTCAGAGGGGAAAGGACAGTTTATTTCCTTTAAAAACAACAAAAATGAAGTCCAAGCAGTGCCAGATTTTCAATGGAAAGGGAAACAGCAGCCCTTCGACTCACGGTTTTCTTTTCCCTGGTAAAGGAAAGCCAGCTCACACAGAAGCGTCCGCACGAGAGCCACGCGAAGCAGCACAGGACGGAAGCAGCGGGCATCTCTGAGGACGCGGGGCCCCAAGGTTCCCACTGTCAAGATGGTCCGGGAAGAAATGGTCTCGCTCTCCACACCCCCAAAGTTGGCCCTGTGAGCAAGTCTAATAGGACTTTTTTCAGTTTCATAAAATATCTTGATAACTGGAAAGTGCCAGTTAATGGTAACCTGTTCCAACTATGAATTTCACAAAGATTAATATACCCCTTTAGGTTTCTTAAGATTCTATCAGGAGGCCTCCCCTAGTCTAGGGTGTTTTACAATCTCTGTGGGCACGAAGCTCAACTGAAACTACCATTCAACAGCCTAACTGTCATCTTCATCTTCTCCTGGCATAAAAATACATATTTTTTTCCCATAATAAAGATTTTTTATAATAGCAATAAAGTAACTCCAGAGAACATGGTTGTCTTGAGATAGTTTAACTGTGTCTGGTACCTCATAACGCCCTGGGGATACAGCAGGCCCATAATACTCCCTTTGGCTGCCATGTCTTTGCTTAATTAAGGAATAAAGCCAAAAGGTCAAGGCTGGAGAAAAATGTAAATCTTCAAAACTTTTCATTCTTGACCCAAACTCTGTGTCATAAAACCTCAGTTATCTCTGTAACAAGCAGCACACCTACCCAGTGAGTTAGGAGATACCCGAATATACATTACATCTTTAAAATATGCTTTTAACACAATGGAAATAAATTCCTGACCTCTGGGCTTGGAATTATGATTCTGCCTTCTTAGAGAGAGACCCTCACAAACCATCTGCTCATCCCCAGCGAATGGAAAGCGCTAATAGCAGAAGCCATCTACCTCGTGAAACATGATTTGCTACTGCGTTTTCATTGCATCAAACATTGTGTTGACTCTCATACAGCTAGAAGGCAAGAAAGTTGTCTGCGCCTGTAGGAGAGAGGGGAAATAAATATGTATATTCATCTCTATGGCTTATTCATTATTCCAGTGCTGCTGGAATGCAAAATACGATTTCAGCTCCAATAGTTTTATTAGCTCACTGATTACTGTCCATCATAATGAGTGAGGTGGTGTGGCCACGGGTTTAGTTTACTGGAGCTGCAGTCTTTTGCCGTGGAAGTTTACAGACTAGGTCATAGGCATCACACTGAAAATGGTATTTCTGACCAATGATACTCATTTTAAACAGGAGACATTCGGTCCCTAAACTGATTTGTTAGAGCTGGTACAATGAATTAATAAATACTTACCTGCCTTCAAGAAATAGAAACTCCCTATCACATTCAAGCCTATGCTAATTGGAGGGAAAGTGTTATTCCATGATGGAACTAATTATATGTCATCTGTTTCTCTCTGATGACTAAATGGACAGACAGATGCTATGCTGATCAATTAATGTTGTGATAGATCAATCAATTGATCTAGACTTAGATAATATGTATTTATGGAAGACAGAGAATGATTTATTTCTTTTTTCTAGCAAATATGAGAATCCAAATGTGACTTTATTGTACAGATGGGAGCAGGTGACGAGCAAAGAGGTGCTGTTGTATTCTTGCCACGAAAAAGAAGATTCATCCTTCTCCTTTTGCTTATATATTCAGCAGACCTTACAGCTCAATAAAAATGAAATGTTTAAATATTTAATAAACATGCGTAGAGCTAATGTATTGCTAAAACTGCTGGAGTAGCCTGGCAGATTCTCATGGAAACATAAAGTAGCCTGTATACAAATGGAGCCGTTCAGTAATTCTGGCCTTAAAATTCCCTCTTTCTCTCTCACTTTTTTCTTTTCCATTGTTATCTGATAGGGCTTGGGTTTTCACTGGATAACTTTCAAACTATGCAAACTGTCAGCTTCACTAACCAAGTTAAATGAATCTCATACGAGTGCCTAGACATTTGCAGGCTTCTCTTAGCTATCATCCAGTGCAAGCAACCACAGAGGGGTCTAAGCTCTATTGATTTCATATCACAGACACACTCCTTGTATCAGTCTGAGAGTCAAGTGCAATAAACTCATCACTAATGTGGAAGCCTCCTCGGGCTGGTCTATGTCTGAGGTCCATCTTCTGCAGCGAGGGCTGACCCTGCCATGCCTCAAGGAGCAGGCTGGTGCTGGGTTAGGACGCACCCCCCTCCACCAACATGGACTTTCAGTTGGGCAGAGAGAAGCAGCATCTGGTGGACAGAGGGATGCCAAAGAGGGAGGTGCCTCGCTGCCCACAGGGGTTGCCAAATGCCAGCATTTTATCTAGATGGGCTCTGGACTTCATGGATAGAATAGAGAAACAAAAAAACAAAAGGCACCATTTCCCCCTGAGTGTGTGTGTTTATATTTTGACATTGTTTCGCCTGGCCTCCATTTCATGATTTGGAAAGCCTGTCTGCTGTTGGTGTTTTTGAAGTCTAAAGACAGTGAATGAAGCCATGGGATTTATAAAGTAAAATGACTGACATACTTGGCCAAGATAGACTCCTGAACCAATGGCTTTTAGTAAAACTAGATTAAGAATAGGATTATAGCAAGGATCACAGAAGGTGGAATTCACTCAGCAAACACAGAGGCCATTGGAGAGGTCTGAGTTTATGGACTTGTCAAACAGATAAATAAACACACTTGCTGAGTACCTGCTACATGTCAGACACGGAACAAGGTGTTCTCCCTAAGAAACAGAAATAGTCATTGTACTGAATTTTGATTAAGGAAATAGAAAATGCTATCTAGAGCAGGGTTTCCTGAAGCTTGGGGGCACTCAGGACATTAGACCCAGAGGCAGTTGTCCAGGTTCTGGCCTCCTGGCTGAATCAGTTAGTAGAGGTGGGGAGGCAAGGATAAGGTGACATGGGGCTGGGTTGGGAGATACCCCATTTTAAGAAAAGCACCTCAGATGCTTCTTACCCGTACTGAAGGATGCTGATTTAAGCCAGCAGGTCTCCCGTTAAACGAGAGCAGGACTGCCTCTTGCAACCTGTGTTCTAATTTTGGTTTATTCGCTTGTGTATTAGTTTTCTATAACTGCTGTAACAAATCACCACAAATTCGGTGGCTAAAAACAAGACAACTTATTCTCTTGCAGTTCTAGAGGTCAGAAGCTCAAAATCAGTTTCACTGGGCTAAAGTCTAGGTGTTGGTAAGGGTGTGTGCTGGGGGGAAGTCTGCGCCTCGCCTTTCCAGGGGCTACACACTTCTATCCCTCAGCTCGCGACCACGTCCTCCATCCTCAGGCCTTTTGGGACTCTGCTGCTCTCTGCCTGTCACATGGCCTTCTTTCCTGTGTCAAATCTCCTTCTGCTTCCCTGTTACAAGGACACTTGTGATTGCATTCGCAGTCCACTGGGATAATTCAGGACAATCCCCCATCTCAAATCCTCTCCTGAAACACATCTGCAAAGTCTCTTATACTATACAAGGTAACATTCACAGGTTCCCAGGATGAGAACGTGGATGTCTTTGGAGGCCATTTTTAGCCTACCATTGGCAACCTTGGGATTCCCAAGCGGCTCAGTAAAAAAGAATCTGCCTGCTAATGCAGGAGACACAGGAGATGTGGTTTCGATCCCCGGTTAAGGAGGATGCCTAGAAGGAGGAAATGGCACCCCACTCCAGTATTCTTGTCTGGGGAAAGCCCATGGACAGAGGAGCCTGGCGGGCTGCTGTCTGTGGGGTTGCAAAGAGTCGGACACGACTGAGCATGCATACATGCACGCAAGCACTGGCAACCTTGTCTTCCTAATTTCTCTCTTTTTGGCCATGTCACAAGGCTTATAGGATCTTAGTTCCCTGACCAGGGACCAAATTTAGACCCTGGCAGTTGAGTCCTTACCACTGGACGGCCAGGGAATTCCCACCAATTTCTCTATTAAAAGTCAGGTTATTAAGATAATCGACACACAATAAAATTCACCCATTTAACATATACAGTTTGATGCGTTTTGACAAGACTACTCAGTTGTGTAACTACCCCCACAATTAAGCTACAGAACATTTCTATTATTTCCAAAAGTTCCTTTGTGCCCCTTTGTAGGGATTTATTTTCTGTCCCTATAATGGTGCCCTTTCTAGAACGTCTTGTAAATGGAATCATACAGGATGTGGTTGGTTGCGTCTGACTTCTTTCACTTTGTAAGATGTTATTAAGAGTCACCCATGTTGCTGTGTGCCAGCTCATTCCTTCTGGCTGCTGAATCACCTTCCATTGAATGGACATACCGCAACTTCTGTAATTGTTCATTAGTTAGTGACATTGCTCTTTGGAACAATTCTGAATAAACGAGCTACAAACATTTGCTTGTAGATCTTTTTGTGGACCTGTTTTCATTTCTCTTAGGTAAATTCCTAAGAGTGGAACTGATGGGTTGTGTGATAAATATTTGGTCAGTATTTCAAGAAACTGCTGATCCGTTTTTCAAAGTAGCTGTATGATTTTACATTCTTACGAGCAAGGTATGAGAATGTTCTGGTTCTTCTATATCCTCATCAGTACTTGATATGGTCTTTCTTTTTAAGTTTAGCAATCCTACCAGGCGTGCAGTGAGACTCACTCTAGTTTTAATTTGCATTTCCCTGATACTCAATAGTGTTGAACACATTCTCATGAACTGAGTGGTTATATCTTCTCTGGAGAAGTGTCTTTTCAGCCTTTTTTTGCCCATTTTTAATTGTTGTTATTTTTTGTCTGATTATTGTCAGAGTTCTTTATATATTCTACATACAAGTCCGTTATCAGGTATAATAGGCAAATATCAGGCAAATATTTCTCATCTGTAGCTTGTGTTTTCACTTATTTACAATAACTATTTTTCAAGCTGGGAATTGCGGTTAAAAAATCCATCTACACTGAACTCATAAAACTTTAAACAACAAAGTTTTTAAAAAGTAGAACTAAATTAACTTTTGCATACATTTTTAGACCTCATTTTTTTTCTTTAAATTAGTAACTTGAGAAAGAAAGTTATCTGGAGCCCAGGCTCTCAGATTCCTTTCTAATTTCCTGCTATATGACTGAAAAAATTCCATTTCTTTAGCTGTAATTTTCATGGGGCACAAAACAGCATTTGCTATTCTCTCAACACTTGGCTCTGCAGCAATTGTAAAATGCTAATCATGGTGCTGAGCTGACATTCCTTGGCGACACTGGCATACTGCAAAGAGCGTTTGGCAGGGTCCTGTGCTATACATATTGAAGTTGTTTATTTATTTTTGTTTAAGAAACAGACAAGTTAATTTTACCTCCATTTGGGACACAGAAAAGAATCAATGTTTGCCAAATAGAAAAACACAAAATTGGTAAAGGGGAAAAAATTGTATTTTCAAGCTTCTAAAATGAAACTAGAGGAGGGAAGGGGAAAAAGTTACACAAACGACCAGAGTGCCCCCTTTAAAATTACTCCAGTCTTCTTCCTGAAGTTCTTGCTTCTTGAACGTTTTCCGGTTGAAGATTCTGCCTCACCTTAAGAGGAGAAACCAACTTCAAAATACCTGGCTGGCATTTTCAATGGCTGGGCACTCTTTTAAAAACATTCCGTGACTTCAGAGTTGGGGTGAATACTGAAAATTGGAATGTACAAACTGCTTCCTGCTAGAAATACAGCTCTGTGTGAAGAAGGTTTTACAGGGCAGAGCCTTACTTTAACACCCTGAACTTCCACGCTCTCCGTCTCCAGGGGGAGCAATGTGTAAGTAAGTAAAGTTCTGAAAAGCAGAACCCAAGTCAGGGCCCCACATTTGGAGGGGAGCCCAGCTCCAGGCCGCGGCCCGCAGGCTCGTGCTCCAGCCGGTGGAAACAGTGCCCTGAAGAGAAGTGTGATCAAAGCCTCTCATTCCGCCCTCCTGTCAGCCTGACAGGGACTTAGGATGCACAACCGGCCCGGAGCTGATTACCTTCAGGTGCAGTTAGGCCGAGTTAAAAATTCCATTAGCGGTGCCCAGGCTGGGCGGCCGCTTTCACACCGGCGGCTTCTTCCAGTTAACGAGCAAGAAATGGCCTCTCATTTCCCAGGGATCGAAGAGAGAGGGCTCTGGTGTGTTTACAGTCTGCCAAGGGGAAGCAGCTCGGCTCCTCCTCGGGCCTGGAGGCAGGGGCCGGGAGTCAGAGAGAGAGCGCACTTCTCCCGAGCCTGCAGCCTGCGGGGCCTCCTCCCTGCAGCCGGGCCTCCTCCCTGCGGCCTGCCACCCGCGCTTTCTCAACCTAATTGTTTTTCATTTTCTCATAACCCTCCTCCCTCACCCTAAACCCAACACTGAAACGTCACCCTCTATTTACGAAGCTCCGAGGCATGCAATAAAGGTGAGTGCTATTTGCTGCTCTCTGCCTGGCTTTTAATTTTATTCTAGAAGAAAATCAATTAGACCGTCAGAGTCCCATCTTCTTTGAGGCTTTTGGGCTTGAATAGCTCGTAGAAGTACTTCCCTTGGCTTCAATATTTTAGTAATAAATGCTTGATTGTAATGGTTTTAAAAGGAATTTTAAAAAAGAAAGGAGAGAGAGAAGCAGGCCGGCAACTTCAGAACAAAACTAGGCATTTGAAAGGCCCCTTTAGGTTGAGCTGTTGTTTCCTGCTCAGGCAACCTCCCGGACTGCTGATATTGTTTTAGGCCCAGGACTTACATTGCCTGCTTTTCTCCCCATCCACACACTTAAGCAGTTCATTAGCTGAGAATGGGATATCCCGGCCGAGCGAGCCACCAACAAAGCAGCCCCCGAGTTGCTGGGAGAAGAGCTCCTCCTCCCTCGTGCTCCCTGTCCGAGGCCTTCCCAGGAGCCCTCACCACCTTCCTGGGGTCTGGCACCGGCTTAACTGGAGGGTGAGGCCTCACAGGCCGGTCCAGAGCCCAGCTTGCGGCCATCCGAGGGGGAAGACGGCGGAGCCAGAGCCCCAAACAGCACTGAGCAAACCCCTTCTGGGGCCTCCCGCTGACCTCACAGTCAGCCCGGGGTGCCGGCTTCCATCGATCTGTAAGATATTGGCGTGATGGCTTGTGCACTTAGCTGCAGCATTGATCAAACTGTGCCAGGGCGCTGGGAAGGGCTCGAGTACGCGGTGTGCCAAGACTCACGGGCAGAGTGTCGACCTGGAGAGCTGGGCCGCACAGAGGCCCTGCCGCACCTGGAAAAGGCCGTGTGGGGTCTCATCGTGCAAGGCCTTGGCGCTGATGACTTCGAGGAAGTCAGTCCACACAGCCCACCACCTTCTGGGATGTCCCCAGAGAAGTGTCTGCTTCTGTGTCCTCGCCACCGCGCCGTGGGCCCCTGAGGTCAGGGCCCTCGCGTCCTCACTGGCGCACATCGGGGCTAGAACACTCTTGTCTTCAGAAGGTGTCTGGTGCCACTGCAAAGAGGAGTGGCGGAGGAATGGGAGGAAAACCTCCCTGAGCTAGAGCCCTCCAGCTGGTTCCCTTCTTCACTAGACACCCTCTCTCCTCCCCACGTCTATTTACATCACAGCACCCCTCCCTTGCCCCCCAAGTAGTTAACAGACTACACACGCTCCGCCAGCCAGTGTGGTCCTCTTCGCTGCCACAGGCTCTGAGCGGTTGTGGTCACAGACAAGCATTGATCAGATTAGCAACCTTGTGACTATTCATTAATTGTATTTTCTCTTGGAGCCCTATTCAACTCAATACCAAGTACATTGTTGGTGGCATGAAAAGTAAATACAAATAGGGTGCTTGTTATATTTAGAAATGAACTAGCTGCTGCCTTTTCCAAAGAGATTTTAAGAGGATAGGTAGGTTAACACAATGTTAATTTTCCTGGGGTAAGATAGCTAAGCTTTCCCAAGAGTCATTTCTGTAAAAGGCCTTTTAGGGTTCTGGTTTCTTTGCAGTTTTAGGAAACTCCACCTTGATGTATTTGGCTGAGGTCCCCTGGGGCAGATGTCAAAGAGGGCAGGCAAAAACCCTCGAAGCCAAGAGGAAAAGAAATCTGGTTATTTCTGAACTGGACGGCAGAGCGCTCAAGTATTGCATGAGATTTAAACAGGACAGGAAGAAGGACTTAGCCAGGGCACGTCTCTATCTGAGATGGCCAAGGGCCAGAGGTTGGGTGATGCTCCCAGGATGGAAGGCTCTGTCGTGCTGAGTGAAGCAGAGTCCAGTCAGAGGAAGAGGGGCGCTCAGGGGACAGTCACTTGGTCTCTCTCAAGAGACTGAGGCTCTTGGCAGTTGGAGGCCCAACAGATGTCATTCACTGGGTCGTAAACCAAGTAACTGACGCACTTTCCACTGACGTCACTGACACCATCTGAAATCGTCAGGATCACAAGCAACCTCGGGTGCTTCCCCGTCCGTGCTGTTCATTGTCAAGAGTCATAGCGAAAAGTCGCTAAATAATTATCCATGAAAATTCCCTGACAGGGAGATCTATTAGTGAGTGGAATACTCTCCCTAGACAAATGGTTAAGAATGCCATTATTTGATACTTATTTAAATGATATTAGATAAAGAACTGAGGAAACGGGGGAAGGGGAGATGCTTGGAAAACTACACGCCAAAGCCACATTTATGCCTGCTGTCCATCACGCACCCTTTATGAAACCATTTGCATCTTTCTCATGTGCTGCTATAACCCGGCTCCTTTCCTAGTCTCTGAGGGGGAGCACACACTACTTGGGCCTTTCTACAGGAAGTCAGTGATTTAATAATGGATGAGCTCCAGGTACCGTCAGTTCAGCTCAGTCACTCAGTCATGTCCGATTCTTTGCGGACTGAAGCCCGCCCGGCCTCACTGTCCATCACCAACTCCCGGAGTCCACACAAACCTATGTCCATCGAGTCGGTGATGCCATCCAACCATCTCATCCTCTGTTGTCCCCTTCTCCTCCCACCTTCAATCTTTCCCAGCATCAGGATCTTTTCAAATGAGTCAGTTCTTTGCATCAGGTGGCCAAAGTATTAGAGCTTCAGCTTCAACATCAGTCCCTCCAATGAATATTCAGGACTGATCTCCTTTAGGATGGACTGGTTGGATCTCCTTGCAGTCCAAGGCATTCTCAAGAGTCTTCTCCAACACCACAGTTCAAAAGCATCAATTCTTTGGCGCTCAGCTTTGTTTATAGTCCAGCGCTCACATCCATACATGACCACTGGAAAAACCAAAGCTTTGACTAGATGGACCTTTGTTGGCAAAGTAATGTCTCTGCTTTTCAATATGCTGTCTAGGTTGGTCATAGCTTTTCTTCCAAGGAGCAAGCAGCTTTTAATTTCATGGCTGCAGTCACCACCTGCAGTGATTTTGGAGCCTCCAAAAGTAAAGTCTGTCACTGTTTCCATTGGTTCCCCATCTATTTGCCATGAAGTGATGGGACCAGATGCCATGATCTTCGTTTTCTGAATGTTGAGCTTTAGGCCAACTTTTCACTCTCCTCTTTCTCTTTCATCAAGAGGCTCTTTAGTTCTTCATGTTCTGCCTTAAGGGTGGTGTCATCTGCATATCTGAGGTTACTGATATTTCTCCTGGCAATCTCCAGCTTGTGCTTCCTCCAGCCCAGCGTTTCTCATGATGTACTCTGCATATAAGTTAAATAAGCAGGATGACAGTATACAGCCTTGACGTACTCTTTTCCTGATTTGGAACCAGTCTATTGTTCCATGTTCAGTTCTAACTGTTGCTTCCTGAACTGCATACAGATTTCTCAGGAGGCAGGTCAGGTGGTCTGGTATTCCCATCTCTTGAAGAATTTCCCACAGTTTGTTGTGATCCACACAGGCAAAGACTTTGGCATAGTCAATAAAGCAGCAGTAGATATTTTTCTGGAACTCTCTTGCTTTTTTGATGATCCAACGGGCGCTGGCAATTTGATCTCTGGTTCCTCTGCCTTTTTGAAATCCAGCTTGAACATCTAGAAGTTCATGGCTCACGTACTGTTGAAGCCTGGCTTGGAGAATTTTGAGCATTACTTTACTAGTGTGTGAAATGAGTGCAATTGTGCGGTAGCTTGAGCATTCTTCGGCATTGGCTTTCTTAGGGGGATTGGAATGAAAACTGACCTTTTCAGGTCCTGTGGCCACTGCTGAGTTTTCCAAATTTGCTGGCATATTGAGTGCAGCACTTTCACAGCATCATCTTTTAGGATTTGAAATAGCTCAACTGCAATTCCATCACCTCCACTAGCTGTGTTCGTAGTGATGCTTTCTAAGGCCCACTTGACTTCACATTCCAGGATGTCTGGCTCTAGGTGAGTTATCACACCATTGTGATTATCTTGGTCATGAAGATCTTTTTTGTACAGTTCTTCTGTGTATTCTTGCCACCTCTTCTTAATATCTTCTGCTTCTCTTAGGTCCATACCATTTCTGTCTTTTATTGTACCCATCTTTGCATGAAATGTTCCCTTGGTATCTCTAATTTTCTTGAAGAGATCTCTAGTCTTTCCCATTCTATTGTTTTCCTCTATTTCTTTGTATTGATCACCGAGGAAGGCTTTCTTATCTCTCCTTAGTGTTCTGTGAAACTCTGCATTCAAATAGGTGCATCTTTCCTTTTCTCCATTGCCTTTCGCTTCTCTTCTTTTCTCAGCAATTTGTAAGTTCTCTCCAAACAACCATTTTGCCTTTTTGCATTTCTTTTTCTTAGAGATGGTCTTGATCCCTGATTCCTGCACAATGTAGGAACCTCCGTCCATAGTTCTTCAGGCACTACGTCTCTCAGATCTAACCCCTTGAGTCTATTTCTCACGTCCACTGTATAATTGTAAGGGATTTGATTTAGGTCATACCTGAATGGTCTAGTGGTCTACTTTCTACCATGCTGGACACATTATCTCAGTTGGTGACTTTTAGGTTCCCTTCTCCCCAGCCCATGTTTTCCAGGCAGAGGATTTTCTTACACCAGCTCAGCTTGGGGACCAGGCATGTCCCGGCCCAGGCTTCCCATCTCTGGATGTAGCACTGAGCAAGGGGCTGGATGCTCTGAGTACCAGTTCCCTCATCGGTGAAATGGAGGTGAAGGCAGCCTCTCGAAAACCCTGCTGTTGTGAAGATGAAAAGAAAAAATAGAGGTTAAAAAAGGATTCGTCTGAAACCAAACATAGGAAGTCCTCTGTTCATGGAAGTTAGCATTTAAAACAATAGGTATCATCAGTGTGAATCTACTCTTTTCCTTCCCCATTGAGCTATTTTCCATATATCTTTGTTTATCATTTATTTCTGATAGCCTGTGAATCTCACAGGAGCACAAACCCACTCCAAAGCAGATTTAATTGGGAGTAAAAAGGCAGGAATCCTGTGAAAAAGAAATCCCCGTGGCTATGTAAATGTGAGGGGTAAATATTTCACCAACCGAAAGGCTCCAGTGTTTGTTATTCCATAAAAATCTGCCTATAAACTATGGTAATACCTCAATAGGTTAGGTCAAATTCACCCTTAGAGAAATTTTCATTTCTGTGTTACTATTGTTATAATCTGGGGGTGTCTCTCACGATGGAAATGTCAGTAGAGAAATAGGGGTCCATCTGAGAAACTCATCTAACAGGCAATTTGGGGGCAAATATATTAATATATATATCCTGCTTTATATAGTTTAGCACTAAACTGTATTTGAGTAATACCAAAGAACATGTCTATTTAATTTTAACCAATGGGTTATGGGAATCATCAAAAATCAAACACAGTAAAAAGGAAAAATATTTATGGCATTTTAAAGCTTATCCTATTATTGGTTAGTGCTCCCCTCAATTGTTTAACTGCAATTGGTTCCACTGTCTCAGTGTGGATGGTTTTTATACATCTGAGTTAAAAAATAATGCTGCTTCCAAGTGAAAAGTTAAAGACCAAGACAAGGCCTATTAGAATAACATTACACTTTTTTATTTCCTGCACTTATTTCGCCAATTACTAATTATTTCCCTTTTCCTATGCAACAAAATAGAAGCCATAAAATCTTTGATTTAATGAAAACTTCCTTACCAAATAGGTCCTCCAACTCTGCTGAAGGCTCCTAGGTAATTTATCTACCTCAGTAGGCAATGACCTTTTGTGAATCATGAGTCATTCCTCACTCCTAATGAGATGGATCCAGATGCCGTCCCACCCTCTGAAGGCCCCCTCCTCTCTCGCTCTGACAGAGGCCCGCTCCAGCGCCCTGCCTCCCAATTTGCCCAAGTGGGCGGCGATTAGTCCCTGCGCAGTGAGCCGCTCCCTGCCGCCTTGCGCACCTCCCTTACAGTGGCTGAACCCCGACCCTGCTTCTCTCCACAGCCCTAAGGGAGAGAGGGTGAGGGCTGGGAGAGGCCAACATGCATCTCTTTATTGTCTGGGAAGTAGAAGTAACCTCCTGGCGCCTCAAGAGGCCACGCTGCCCACTCTCCCCAAACCACAGTCGTGGAGGAAAGAACTGGGTTCTCAGAAGGCATCTTAGCAGTGGAGGGCCCTCCCGAGGGCTTCTGGCGTTGTGGATGAAGCTGGCTCCAACCAATGTCTGCGTTTATCTGTAAACTGCCTACATGCATTGCTGACTGTATTTTTTCCTGTATTATATTATATACAGGTATTAATATTACTACTCATATTACTAATTTATACATGGCATATTGATTCTATTGCTGTGTATTACTGTCCTGCGCCAACATATTCAGTGCATTATAAAATATGGAAAATAGAAGCATGAGGTCAATCATAAAGGTATTTTTGATTTTTAAAATATCAAATAGGTTTTGATATTTTCTCTCTGTTCACTCCTAGATTTTCTTGTAAATTGTCCTGCTTTTCAGGGGCCAAGGAGAGCATGACGTATGTGCTTGTTTTGGACCAAAGCAGGTCACCACCTGCCATAAGGAACCGTGTTGGGGGCTGGGGCCACAGACCTCTCCACTAGATTAGCAACACTAGATTAGCAACTCGCCCCCTCCCAGCCTGCCAAGCTCTCCCGTCGCTGAAACATGCTTTTCATGCTATGCTTTCCATTCACAATAGCGACTGCTACTGGGGGAGTGAAAATATTTGCAGACCAAAAGCTCTGGGATTCCCTCCAGAATGTTTGAGGGATCTATCCTCAAGTAGGTGGGCCATGGTGAAGGTCTTGAAACACAGCAGCAGGCTTTGGAGGCCCTGGCACAGGCCCGTTGGCCACAGCCTGCGAATTCCAGACTGCCTGGGATCTGAACCAGGGAGGACTTGTCCTTTTCTGAACCGGAGGTGGTCTTTCACTGCTGCCTTAACCAGAGGAACACTGCGTGAAGGGAAAAGACACGCGCCTTGCAGGTGCGGAAATAGGCAGCGTGTTGGAGGGACGCTGGAGCAGCCTCAGCCTGGGCGTCTCCGTGCCCGACTTTGAGAACGCCTTGCTGCCAGTCTGCAGAACACAAAGTCAAAAATAACTTGCAAATCAAAGTGCACAAAAAACCCAGTCTTTGAAATGTTTATTCAAGTGCTTTTTAACTAATATGTATATTCACAAAACTAAATGAGGCTACTTTTAAATTAGTTGAATGCCTGAAGTTGAATAAAAATAGACTCTACATACAAATCTTACAGATAATATTACATCTTTTTTTTTTCTGGAGGAAAACAAGAAAACTAATTCCTTCATATAGGATATTTACTGGTGAAGACCTAGATATCCCCACTTAAATGCCAAAAATACAGTTATGGGCAGAGAAATTGTGGGGCTTTGAAAATAATGTATTCATAAAGGAATAGAATTCCTTGATGACTTGCTGCATTTGAAATTTTATCAAGAATGCTAAACACCTGAACCTATGGTTTAGAGATAATTTTCTTAAAAAGTAAAACAGAAAGAAAGAGGCCCTACCAAGGCCCGGTTTCTTTCGAGGTCAATGGTTTTGCTTTGTTCACATGTCTGGGTGAGGCTGGCGAGTGTGACCTGCCAATGGAAGCCACTGGGTTTGACACATCTCCGTGTCAGCTGTGGGATTTCTGCCTTAAATCTGTCAGGACGGCCCTGTGGCCACTTCTGCAAAAACCCTTGGGGACAAAATTTATTGTTCTACCTCAATAGCTTTTTGTTCACCTCCAAAATAGGGGTCTGGGGTCATACTAACGATTGTGGAGAGACAAAATGCTCTCTCTATATTTTATTAAACAGATCTCTTAATAATTAATCAAATGTGAAAATTATTTTCCATCACTCTGACACTAAGGCTAAAGCATTGGGAGTTTTGTTCTCAGCCTGTTTCTGTTCCTTTTAAATTGCCCTCTGTGGAGTCCCTCAGCTCCAAAGCAAGCGAGTAGAGAAAGCCCAATTTACGACCTGGCTTTTTCAACCATTATCACCCCTCTGGGCTTCTCCTGGAGAAAGGTTGGGGGGCTTTGTAGGTTGTCAGATAAACACCTGAGAAAATCTGTTCTCAAATCCCCCAGGTCCGTAGAGGGGTCATGATACCTGGATGGAACAACTCCATGGACGTCTACCCTGAGCCAGACCACACTGTGGCCCCTCAACCAGGAACAGAAGGACACGGCTTCTTCAGTCAAAGAGTTTGTGTGTTTCAGGGGAAGAGACAGCTCATGAAAGCAAGCACTACCCTGTTCATCTCCGGATGGGGTAAGGGGAGAACACAGCGCTGGTGAGGGATCAGCCCTGAGTTCCTGGCCAGGCATCTAGCAGTGGCGTCTGTTTTCCGCCCCCAACCAGGCTAGTTTAGAAGATGGGTGGTGTCTTAGAGCACTGACAGGTGAGTACCAGATAAGGGACACTGCTAGGGAAATGCGCAGCAAGCAGTTCTGCTGACCTTTCCTTACTAAAAGGTCAGAGGCAAGTGAGAAGTGGTCTTTCACTACTGTCTGCCTCTAGGAACGTTCCATCTGAGTGGAGGTGTGAATCTTGCAAACACAGGACTAAGCAGAGAATGCAGGGGGGTGTGTGGGGGTGAGGACAAGGGCTCACATTGGGAGAGGGGGCTCCTGGGCATGTGTGTGTAGATGTGTGTAAGGGTGTGTGTGTGCACAACTAGGAAATACGAAAGTCAAGTGGGCGACAGAAACGCATGGAAGAGCAGTGGAGGCTGGAGTCATCTCCCCCCCCACCCCACCCCACCCCAAGCACTAATTACATTATTAAGCAGACAGACCAACACAGGGGCTGAGGGACGGAAACATGCATTTAGGGCCCAGTCACTCTCCACTTGGCTGTAAGTAATCGTGTGTGATACACAGTTCTGTCCAACCAGTGACTGTTAGGCAGTTTCCTTAACTTCTCTTTAATTTACTAAACCTGAAAAAGAGGAGGGCTGTTTCCCACGCCAGCCAGCCACTCTTGGAGTCAGATTCTCTCCTCCAGGGCTCCGAGCCTGTCAGGCATTTCTGAGAGTGGCGCCTGAGCAGCCACTACCTCCCCAGAGGAGATGCAGGATTCGGGAGGCACAAGAAGAGGCTCCGAGGGTGTCAGTGTGCGTTTTCTGGGCGGCAAACAGCTTGTGCACTTGCTAATTTGACCTTTGCAACCCACAGGAACCCACATCTCCTTTGATGCAGCTGAATCTAACCTAGAGAGGTGGCTGCAGAGACAGGATGGGAAGAACCAGGGACAACATGGGGAGGTTATATGCCTTGGGAATAAATCTTTTTTTTTTTTTTTTTTAAGTCTAAGAGGAGCCCACAGAAGGAAATCTGCAGCAGGCCGAGCCAGCCGGGTGAATGGCAGAGAGAATAGAGGCTATTTGAATACTGATGTGGCCCTCACTTTCTTCCATTTCCATTAATGACATGCTCATCAAGGGCAAACAATGGGACCGGCTGCCGGCGCCTGTCACAGTGTGTGGGTGCTGGGATGCCAGGCTGTCATCCCGGGCTGCATCTAGAGACCTGCACGCTAATAAGAAGTGCTTCTGCGCCGTCAGTGCAGACAGGTGCTTCCGCGGCTGGGACATGCTCCATTCCCTCTCCCCCGAAACCCTCCTCTCCCAGCCCCCCTGACAGACACCATGAAATGCACAAATTAACAGCCCCATCATGGTGGGCTGCTGCTGCCTGCGGTGAAAGCAGAAAATCAAGTTGTCACCCAGGGTGCAGTGATAAAGCCACAGCCTCATTTCTCTGTTGGTGCCCTATAATAGCAAATGCCAGACAGCTGGATGGATGGGAGGCTTTAGATTAAGGCCTTGATGCACACTGGCCAGAGAATTAGTAGTTGCTGTTTCCGTGTGGATATTCTGTTCAAAACAAACATCTGGAGAAAGCAAAGTTTCCTAGAGCAGAAATGCCCTTTGCTGCTTCTGGAATCAATGAACACAGTCAAGACCGTGGTGTTTCCTCTCCAAAAAAATCCCATAAGGTTTCAGCCCTAAATTTGCTTGGGACTTTATCAAGGACTTAGAGCCTAGGCAAAGGTTAGCAAGCAGAGAAGGGGGGAAAGATGAGATGTTTGGATGGCATTACCAACTCAATGGCCGTGAGTTTGAGCAAATTCTGGGAGACGGTGAAGGACAGGGGGAGGCCTGTGATGCTGCAGTCTACGGGGTCACAAAGAATCGGACACGACTGAGCGACTGAACAAAAGCCAAAAGCCGTCTTGATGCAGAGACCAGTTCCCGGGTTCACAGTGCCTGGAGCTATGACACCCCATCCAGCAAGTCTTCCTCCTGCTGATAAAAAAGGACTCTCTTTAGAATTTTCAAGAGCCCCTGGAGCAGTCTGCCTTAAGCTGTCCCCGTACCCCCAGACCTCCTCGCTACACGTCTTCAGAGATGGAAGCTGTTCCTCGAGAAATAACAGATTCAGGCAGCCGTGCCCTCTTGGCACCACGGCCAGCTGGCACTGAGCATCCAGTGGTCCGGCCTGGCCAGGGCTGACGGGGCCAAGTGTGCACCAGGCAAGAAATGGAGAGGCCTGAGCCCTTCAGACTCCAAGGAGTTTAATGACATAATGGCCTGACAACTTCAACATAAAACAGGAAGAGCAACTAACGAAACTCACAACATAAAACCCCCCTCCTGTCATTTTTATAGTAACAGTAAAACACTTTATTGAATTTATGAGCTACATAATGACGATGAAGAATGTAACTTGAATTAGAACCAACTAGGAAGTATAATATCAACTATAAACCCTTTTCTATCACCCCATTCCTTCAGCTTTTCTGTCCTCTTCCTTTCAACCAAGGGACACTGCCTTCCTCAGACTTCTGCCCGAGACAGAGTTCGCGACTCGCTAATAAATCTTGACTGTCCCTCCAGAGCTCCTCAGCTGACAAGGCTTCAGGGGTAAGACACGCTCTGGGGCTGACCATTCCCTTTGGAAGCCTCAGTGCCATTAATGTGCATCTTAGCAAAGAAACTCAAGCGTCTTTTCTTTGCATAAAGTCTGTCAAATCGAGGTCTCGGGAGACATACGTCAGGTTTTTCAATGTCTGTTAACTCCACATTGTAATAGCCTTTCCCTCATAGAAACTATAATCCCTCCGAAGTTTATGAAAAGCATCCTCAGCCCAGGACTTGATGTGTGAGTGCAGGTGGTGGTCAAGTTCCTGGTGACTGGACGGGGGAGCACCGATTACCGAGCTGAGCAGTGTGCTGGGCTTGGGTTCTGTCTCCATTTCACTCCTTAAGCCTTTCTGTTCCCCAGGGCTTTTTCTGGAGGGGTAATAAAATAAAATGGGTGAAACAAAACCAGAAGCCAGTTAAGTCTGAAAGACATGTCATCTCATCTAAAAGGAAGAAACAGACCATTTCCATGCCTAAGGCTGACAGCAACGCCTGAGCTGGCAATAGCACTATTCCATTTGATTTATGGAATAATGGGGTGACAAATGACGACAAAAATAAACTTTTACTGCACTGAACTGCTCCTTTATTTATGAAATTTGGCCAAGTAGTGAAATCTTTTATCTGCAAGTTGTAACATGGAGTGGGAGCGAGCGATTATGGTGTGGTAATAGTAATCCAGCAATGGAGGCTGAGTCAGTTGGAAATGGATTGAGGTAAAATAGCTACCGCACCATGATAAATGTGAACAGCGCTTTGCTGACAGATGATCTAACAGGTGTTCATAACAACTATATAAGAGGATTTATTTATGACCAGCCACAGCCGCAGCTCTGTAAATCAGCCCCAGCAGCTGCACGCCGCTGAAACCAAGTCCCTGATGGAGGAGCGGAGCGAGAGCCCAAAGAACACGGCTCACTCCAGAATCTTAATCGTCAAATAACGTTGGTTTTTTTTTTTTTTTAGGTAATTACACCACAGCACAGAAATCATAATTACTTTCAATTAGGAACAGAGCTGCCTGTAACTTTGTTGACAAAATATTTTTATTTAGGCCCTGTGGTTTTGACGAGGCCCAAGCAATATGGAGGCTCTGGGCTGCAGGCGAGAGGGCCCTTGGTGATGGTGACTTTGCTGTAATGCCAGCAAGAGGCCTTCTCAGAGCGGCTTCATTTTTTTAAAGCTCAAAAAGCAAACCTTTGGTTTGAAGGATACTTGTCCCACCCTCCCTCGCAACCAAACTTCTGCATTATCCTTCCTGTGGCAGCCTGTTTGAGCTCATACCTTATTCTAAGTGTACCACCAAAAGGAATAAGCAAAGAGGGGTTTAAGTTTAGGTTGGAGGGGCCCACCTTCATACAATCTTTAATTCCTTTGCAAAGGCAGAATTAAATCTCTCTCTGAAGCCACAGTCTTAACAATGCCTTACTGCTGCCCATAGAGACGGTTGACCCTACCATGAAACAGGAGTCCTCATTCACATCCCACTGATTTGAAATAAGTTGTTTCTTACATAGTTTGAGAAGAAGATGCTCTTCTGTGAAAAGTGTTAGTTGCTCAGTAGTGTCTGACTCTTAGAGACCCCATGGAATGTAGCCTGCCAAGCTCCTCTGTCCATGGGATTTTCCAGGAAAGAATACTGGAGTGGTTGCCATTCCCTTCTCCAAGATATCCTCCCAACCCAGGGACCGAACCTGGGTCTTCTGCATGGCAGGTGGATTCTCTACCATCTGAGCCTTCTAGGGGGAAACAAATCAGAATCTTGGTTGGGGTAAAGTTGGAGAGAGCCAACGTCCCTTCCCTCCCTCCCTCCTCTATTCTGAGACCTTCCCCTTCTCTCACATCAATGAGCCCAGAATCATCTACTGGTTAGGTTTTCTTAACATCTCTAGGTCTTAGAATAAAGACCCTGCTACATTTAAGCCTAATCTTTGGTATCTCTGGCTCTCTAGGTTGTAAATGAGAAACCAGGGTCTCAGAATGTCATTAAGGACAGGTTTGAGTCCATTGTAATAAGCCCTCATTTGAGTTTTGAGGGTTTGGGGTTTCAGTGTATATAATGAACCGGCTAGGAATTATATGTACAAGTGACTGTGTACACCAAACTGGGGTGATTAGAAATTTTAGTTTCACTTCAGCTCACAATCAATCACCTAACCAGGAAAGAGACACCAGTGGAACTTAATACTAACTACTTTAAGTCTGAAAGACTCATTCTGGAACCAGTAGTGGCCCAGGAAATAATTCCCAAGGAAATATCTGAAACTGGCCTACAAGCAGGAGATGAAAACCCACCAAACCTGTTTCTCCTGATCTCTGTTGGGAGAGCCTACCTTTCAGCTGTTCACCTGTACCACCCTTCTTTCTGCTTCTGTGCACCTTAAGTGTACAAGCTCAGTGTAGCCCCATCGGTAACAGCTCAGCCCTTGTCTCTTCTCTGAATGGCATTGAGGAGGAACCTGGGGGACAGCTTCAGGAGAGAGAGGCTGTGTGAGAGGGGCAAGAGCAGAGAGGAGGGCAGGGAGAGGAAGGGGACACAGCACTTTTCAGCATGGGAACAGTGCAGCTTTCTGTACAGAGAATGTCTAAAGAGCATTCTAAGATATAGCCTCTGCTGAGAACAATATGTGCTCCCTTATCTCACTCCTGGAAACACTTTCCTTAACGCCACCCCGCTTTTAAGAGCTAGCCTCCCAGGCTCAGTCAAACCTTCTCAGAGCCCTCTAGCACAGGGATCACTCCTTCCCCTAAACCCAGGAACTCTTACTGGTGCGATTTGACAATGCATCTGCCGACTGCTTCTCGATCTTTCCTAGAAGAAATCTCAGCTTCGGAACAGCCGTGGCCTGAGTGTGGGTCAGGTGATCACGTGGAATCTAACGTGTTTTTACTTTACACATTTTCCACACTGTTACAAAAAAACACAATTATATACAGTGGTTAACTTACCAGGCCGGTCAGATCTTAAAATCCTGCTTACTTGTAACAGTTGAAAAGTTGTGGGAAAGAAGAGGAATGTTACCGACAGGGACAGAGTAAAGCCCTCATGTAACTGTCTCGAGTGCTGTTTGCTGGGAAGTCACATAAAGAAAGGAGATGGAGTCTGTGAAGATTCAAAGAAACTTCTGGCCCATTTAAGGACATTACTAAACTCAATTTCCATTCATCGAAGACAATAACACTATCATAAACTTGATTTTTTTTCTCTAAAACCTTGAGAAGAGACCAAAAGTGATCCTGAAAACTTTTCCTGATGTAACTGGCCAAGTTGGAAGGTGTGGGGAAAAGATGGACAAGGATTTAAAAAAAAAAATCAAGGACATGGTCAGAAAGTAATTCTCTCTCAATGAATGGACCTTCAGCTGATGGAGGAACAAACAAGGTGTGCATTCAGAGACTGGCCTCCTCTCACCTGGGAGAGAAGGGGGGCGGTGGTGAGAACACGGGCTCCGCAGGCCCCTGGGGCTGGCCGGGTGCCTAGGAGTGGGAGTGGGAGGAAGTGAGGCTGTATTAGCATGGAAACCAGGGCTCACTAACTTGGCCGAGGCCACACTGCCATCTTTATTTACTGCCAACTGTAGCTTTCTTGGGGGGAACAGAGATCATCTTCTATGTTCCCACCCCTCAACAAGGGTTACCGCAGTTCGGCGCGCTCCACAGTGGATGGGGCCTTTGGACAGAAAGGAAATAGCAAGGCTCTGTTAGTTTTGTGTTGTAGCATAGGACTTTTTTCCTCCCCTCCGATTATGTGAAAGAGGAGTCTTTCCCCCTTTAAACGAAGTTCCCAGTAATGTCAGAGAGATTGCAGAGAGGGAACAGAAAGGGTCAAAGGTCTCAGGTGTTCCTTTAGCTGGGCCTACTTTCTTTCTTTTTAAACCTCCCTTTCTGTTGTTTGTCATTCTGGGTTCTTGTCTTCTCTAATATTAACATTTAAATTTTTAACCACAGAAACACAGGTTTACGAGCGCAAACTTTTCATAAACTTATAAAGTTATTCAGATGTTTGCTAACAATTATTGGGAAGGACAAGTATCTAATATTTTAACTGGGTAAAAGTTCACTGTTATAGTCTCTTCAGAATAAAACATTTTCCTTTTCTTATAATAAATAAAGCAAACGTATTGTGATACCAAAAATGTGGCTCAGTCTGAAATACAGTATGTGAGCCATTCTTCAAGATTGGTGTA
This sequence comes from Ovis canadensis, assembly GCF_042477335.2. Taxonomy (NCBI): domain Eukaryota; kingdom Metazoa; phylum Chordata; class Mammalia; order Artiodactyla; family Bovidae; genus Ovis; species Ovis canadensis. The sequence goes on from NC_091251.1 coordinate 21,662,190, forward strand.
CATAAAGTGTCCCATTAAGTGGGCATTAAAATGAAAAAATATAGCTGGAATTAAGAATTCAACATTGACTAACTCGACTCAATGGAACAATTTAAAAGATAATCATGGATTATGATAAAGTTAAAAGAAATATGAAGAAAGGGACTCTGAATCACTGTGCCAAAGAAAGGTAAAAAAAAAACAACAAAAACTCCCTGTATCTTTAACTTGGGACTGCGGTCATTTTTCTCATTTCAGTTATGTGAAAAAAATGTTAAGAAGCTACTGATGTTCAAGTGGTTTCAACTGCTAGCATACCACACATTATTAATGTACATATTAAATCTAAAAATCAAGTAAAAAATGTGATCTTCTTCAAAGATCTAAAACTTATTGAAATTTCCTTTGTTTTAAAAAACAGACCTTGCATGACCTCTTTTCAAAGACGAATGCCCTAATAGGGAAAATAAAAACCTCTCTACCTCATGGCATGCACTTCCCCCTCTGCTTTGTTTACAGTAAGCATATATATATTTCTTCAGAAAACAAATACTTGGCCTGTCAAATTCTTTATAACGTTTAAAAAGTCATTGACTTAAAAATCCAAAGGTGTAAAGCCCCAGGAAACAGGCTGAATGATGGAAATGCCACGGGGCCGCAACGGCAGCGGTGCTTCTGGGTGTGAGCCCCGTGGCAGTGCGCGTCTCCAGCGTGAGGAAGGGCACGCCCCGCTGCAGCAACACTTCCCCCAGATTCGCTGCTGCATTTCAGGAGCAGGAACGTGCAACACTCACGACCTTAGAAATCTGAGTGATTTTTTCACAGCCTGAATGTCCCAAGAATGCTTCTGGTTTTCTTTACTCTTTGTATATGTTCTATAATGTTTCAATCAATGTACCTTCTCTTTTTACTTTCAAAAAATCACTCTGTGGCTCCATATAAAAGGACCTGTCTTAAAGTCTTATTAGCTTGTATCATAAAGTTTGGTAAATACAATTTCAACTGGCTTTAAAAGTATTAGGAGAGTTTTCTGACTGCAGAACAACCTTTTACAAAATTATTATTAAAACAGTAACTTACCTAAGTTAGTAAAACAAAACAAACAAAAAACCCCAAAAAACACTTCAGGGAAAAGTGCTACAATGTTGATCAGATAACCAGTTTTTAAGATTTCTATCATTTAGTTTATACTAGTTAGCTTCCAAAGGCATGTCAGGCCATCAGAGGTGGGCATCAAAATCTGTAAAGGAACAATGAAATTCAAAGAGTTTTTTCAGTAGTTGTAATAGGCCTTTACAATTATGAAGATCTGTAATCAGATCTCTACTAAGATCAAAACTGTCTATAAGACATGAAGACTTTTGTTTTTGTTATTAAATGATCAGCTTTTTTCTTGGAGTTAACTGTAACATAAGTAGAAAACCTACCTGGTTTGAAAGTGGTTTTTCTTTCACCAACTATACCCCATTGTTTCTCTACATAATATAACACTCAAAACATTTATTTTAAAGAAAAGGCAGTATATGAACTTCAGGATTATAAATGATTTCTCATTAAGAATGCAAAGACAAATGTTATTCAGGTGCTAGTTTATTTATCTTATTATTCAGAGATAATTTCATGATGACGGTTGTCAATAACCAATTACAATACCAGGAAATCCATAGAACAAAATTTTGCAGATAAATTCTTATTTCTGAATTTAATTCTAGGAAGTACACTACCCCACTTTTCACAGACCAAGCTGAGAGGCCATGTATACTATTTCTAGGCTAATTTTTGCTTACTGCGGAAAGGAAGATGATTTCCAGTGAACTTTAAGTATCCAGTTCATGTCCATCACTGTTGAAAAAGGGAAGGGAGCTGAGAAGGCCAGAAGAAGTAGCAGGACAGAGAAAATGCCACATGGATTTAGGAGGTGAGATAACTGACAGTAAAATATATGTTCTTTGGTTAGCAAAGCGAAAAGAGGGAAAGTACTGCATTCACGATAGACACACACCAGCATTCTAAAGCAGGAGACAAGAATGTCAAGAGTGTATTCTTCCCCCACTGCCAGATGGAAGGGCTATTATTATAAATGAAATGCAGCAGTAGTGGATGCCAGGCACTTTTGTTGTGTGCCAGATTCTGAAGTCCAGATGTAAGCAGGTTACCCCTGGGACAGGACAGGCTTCAGCTCTCGCAGCAGAACAGAACCAATCACGGTTTTCTCAGTGTTTATGATAAGCTGTGCTGTAGAGCCTTCCTTCAGCTCCACTGTGACTAGCATCAATGACCCACTGTGCACAGTTTTAGCTGCAAACCTGGAAGAAAAAAAACACAAAACACCAGAGACCTTTCATCATGAGGGGCAAAAAAGGAGACATATTCAAATAGGTTTAAAATAACTTTTTTCCTCAATAATTTATTACAGGTTCCCTACAGCCCAAAACCCAAAGACAAGCATTCTCCCGAAAAATCAATAAATTGCCCAGCACATGCTTACCACAAGCAGGTAATTTCAGTATCTTGGGAACAGAACAGAAAAAGGAGTTCTATTTTACTTATTAGTTTGAACAATAGACGCATGTGAATAACTCTTGATTACTACATATTTGAGAATCATTTATTCATTTGTTATATAACATTTCACCAGCCATAGGGCCATTTAAAATCAACTGCTCTATGTTCATCTTTAAAACATGTTAAGAAAAGGTTTATCTTTCTCAAGTGAAAGTGAAGTTGCTTAGTTGTCACCAACTCTTTGCGACCCCATGGGCTGTAGCCTGCCACACTCCTCCATCCATAGGATTTTCCAGGCAAGAGTACTGGAGTGGGTTGCCATTTCCTTCTCCAGGAGATCTTCCTGACCCAGGGATTGAACCCAGGTCTCCCACATTGTAGGCAGATGCTTTACCATCTGAGCCACCAGGGAAGTCTGTCTATCTCAAAGAGCTTGAAATTTTTATTTCTCATATCTGAAAATGATTATGCAAGAAATTAGATAATTTTATGAATTCATACATGTTAAAACATTCAACTTCAGTCTCTAATGCTGAGGACATGGAAGAAAATCACGTGACAGCCAAGTGTAACACCATACTCCCTCTGTTTGTACATTTTTTAAATGTTCTGAACATTAGATCTTCTTTCTGCTTTAGAATAGGAAAGAGGAAACTTGAGGTCTAAGGCTCACATTACTAAATTCCAAGACACGAAGAACCTACTAATTACATGGAATTAAAAGCAAAACTAGCCTTTTAAGCGCTGCAATTGACTGCAAAGCTGTTGGAGACGCAATGAACCTCTCTGTCAGTCCTGCTCATTCATTCTGCCTGCACAGTTGAGCCCCAGACACGGGAAGAGGACGGGCCCCTCCCAGGCCCCCGTTTTCCACATGGAGCGGGTTCCACAGTTTTTGAGGGGGGTGAGGGGGGTTTGACTGCAGGGATGACTGGAGAAAAACAAAGTTGCTGCACATGAGCTTTTGAAAACACTAACAAGTGTGGAGCAGGTCTGTGACCTGCTGTGACCCCACTTTGCAGGGCCAATCCCCTTTCCCCTTTCGGTGGGACACGTGTCTGAACCTGAGCCATCTGCCTCAATTTGCGCGACATCTCCAGCCACAATGGCACCCAGTTAGCCCTGACAACAGCTCACAATACAGAAAATCAGACCGCGGCGCTGCCAGCACGCTGCGGGCCATTCAAGAGCAAGCCAACTGGTCAGTGTCTCCTGTCTGACAATTAGCACGGGCCTCGCACAGAGCCCACAGCCTCCTCAGGGATCTGTTTAATTACCATCAACATAAAAGAAGGAGTTTATCAGGAGACACTCAGAAAAACTTCACTCCCGACTTAATTAAAATATTAGCCACTTAAGCAGGAAGCAGATTCTCTTTAAATGGAAAGTAATTTCTTTTTTGAGGTTTTTTTTTTTAATGATACCAAGAGCTCATAATATATTAGATTCTTTTTTTTCTTTATCTTTTTTTTTTTTGGCGTGGCGGGGGTGGGGGGTACCTAATAAGCCATTTTTGGCATAAATAGAATCATGAAGATCAGTTTTCCAACAATAATTATAAAAATGCATCAAAAGCAAAACAAATATGCTAATTTTACTAAGTTGAAAATCTTTTCAACACGTTTACGCCATGTTTTAAAATGTTAGCTTAAAAAAAAAATTAGCTAATGGGTGGTAGATGTATTTGTGTAGTCTCTCCAAACATGCTGAAGACTTGCAAGGAATCTGATAGAGCAGTTTTTCCACTGAGAGAAGCAAATGTAAGTAAGCAGTTTAGGAACAGAAATCATAGAGGTTTCATAAAAGCTTTGAACATATACACCCATCTGCTCTTTAGATGCCCATACAAGAGATTTAGAAATGGGTACCTCAGCTGCACTTTTTTCTTGGTGCCATTTTATTTTTTTAATTGAAGGATAATTGCTTTACAGAATTTTGTGGTTTTCTGCCAGACATCAACAGGAATCATTGTAGGTATACCCATGTCCCCTCCCTCCTGAACCTCCCTCCCGTGTCCCTCCCCACCTTCTAGATTGTCACAGAGCCCCTGTCTGCATTCCCTGGTCCACAGCAAACCCCCACTGGCTGGCTATTTTACATATGGTCATGTAAATTTCCATGCCATTCTCTCCATACATCTCACCGGCTCCCTCCTTCCCTGCCCCGCGTCCATAGGTCTGTTCTCTGTTTCTCCACTGCTGCCCTGCAGATAAATTCATCAGTGCCGTCTTTCTAGATTCCACATGTATGTGTTAGTATGCGATATTTATATTTCTCACTCACTCCACTCTCTATAGCAGGCTCTAGGCCATCTGCACCTTTGGGAGAACACAAGATCGTCTGCCCTCCAATGACCTCTCTTTTCTATCACCTTTTGCAGGCTTCTGCATTCCTTTTGTCCCAATTTTTGAGGTTCTTCTGCTTTACAGGAGAACCCTATTTCTGTATTTCTGTTAAATCCATGTCACCAGATGACAGATTCTAGGTGGCTCTATTGTCTCACTTTCCCCACAGATGTGGTCATCACCAAATTGTCATTCAACAAATATTTCAGCAGAGGTCCCTATTTCTGACAGGTCATCATTATGTCAACGGCAGTCTTAGCAGTCTCTTTATTCACCTAACACGCCTTGGGACCAGAAGAAGACGACTGTGTCGCACATTCTGAACAGGAAGGCAAAAAGTGCTGCTACTTGACTGTCAGGGCTGCACAGCCCCCAGGCACCTTTTATCTCTTTTCTACTAAAACTTAGGTTTGATGTTACAAAAATACAAACTCAGCAGAGACAACTGTCAACTCTGATGTCAGTCTGTTTACAGAGATGAAAACTACTGTCCTGTCATTGTCTGGTTACGGAGTCCTGCCCAACTCTCTGTGACCCCATGGCTACAGTCTTGTACTTGTTTTTAAAATATTTATTTCCGCAAAATTATCAATAATGTAAAGAATACAAATGTAGAAGAAAAGAGGTATTTGCTTACACTGCAGCGGAAACACGTTAAGCAAATCATCCTAGCAAATCTGTCAGCTGGTGTGAAAGCTACTGTCTTTTAACTAGTTCCCTGTGTTCTAATGGGCACAAATGGTAGAAACAATGTTTTAAAGCAGAGGACCAGAAGATCAGATGTTCTGACATTCTCATTTCACAGTTCAAAAAGGATGAATTTAATTGAAACACAGCATGATTACAATTGGTTTGTTTTGGTCCATGGAAAGCAGAAGCCACCCAACACCACCCCCCCCCCCGCCCCCGCCCAATTTCTTAATCACTTAACTCCCAAACAGGCTATGCTTTAATGTACATTTAAAAGATAGTTATGGAAAAAGTACTAATTAGTAAATAACAAATAGCTAGCTTGGGGGTGTAAGAAACACTGAAGACAGCTTGCTTCAAATACTTCTATACTAAATTTAATGACTGACATCAGAACCTTTGAACTTGCCTCAAGTTAAGATCACACCGTGATAAAATGTTCTTCAGAAGAGCTGTGAAGTTTCTGATCATGGAAATGATGATAGCAGCATTTATTAAGTGCTGTGTGCAGCGGGTGCTAAGTACCTCACTTGCATTATTTCTCTTGATTTTGAGTCACATCAATTCACAGATGAGGAAACCGAGGCCCACAGAAGTGGAGAAACTTGCTCTAACACCTGGCTAGTGAATGGCTGGGCAGGAATTTGAACCCAAGCTTTCTGGTTTGAGATGACACAATTCTAATATATGCAAAATGCCAGCTGAGTATTTTTTATCTGTCAACAGATAAATTAAGGTTTTTCTGATTTACCTTTTATGCATATAACCTATTATTGTTCTAGAACTTCAAGAAGAAAGATTTTTCTCTTCGAAAATTGTGCATCTGATTTGTAGTGTTCTGTAACTCAAAGCATCTTGATTTGATGCTCTGCCATGACAGATTTTAAATTTGTCTTTAAAGGTTAAAAAAAGAAATAGATATTCTCCTAGCCCCTGCTCCTTCAAAAGAGACACCAGCGATGAAAAATACAAAACCTTGAATGGAGCTGTAACGTAAGGAGGGACAACTGGAGACCAACCAACCTCGAACACCAGTAACACCACAAATGAGAACAAATAAGTGGATGACAGGTAAAGATGTATTGCCTATGTATGATGGGCTCCATGTTATTAAAAGAATACCATCTAGGTATTTTTCATAATTTTTCATTTTCATTCTAACCACCAAGCACTTGTTGTCTGTAACCACCGAGAAGGTAAAACTGTATGGATATATTTGTATTTCATCTTATTAAGTGTCTTTTTGTTTATTATCTCTAGCAACTGACATTTAATTTTTGAAGTCTATAAGAATTCCTAAGGTATGGCAAAACTCACTACAAATAAGTAATTAGCTTCCAATTCAAATAAATAAATTAAAAATAATTCCTAAGATTTAAAGAAAAAGACAAAATAAGCTGATTGCCAAACCTAAATGAACGTATGTAGTACTCTTCTAAAGAAGCTAATTTGTAACTATTGACAAAATTTATAACTATTATGAGAACAGGTCAAATAACAACACATTTGAACAAATATATTTTCTACAATGCATGAACTTATTCCTTCATGCACTTAAACCGTACTTTTTTTAGATTTGTGAGAAAATGGCTATGGACCTTAAATGCTCTTTGTTGGAATGAAAAAGAACCCTGAAACTCAGTTGTTTTTAATAACTTAAATGTTAACAGAACATGAATTTAGAAATAGTTATCTGAGAGGCTGCATCCATCCGTAGGGTATTCACAAACATAAAATTTTTTTATGCAGAATCATATTTGCTACACTTAATGCAACAGCTCTAAGACATGCTTTTTCTTCTCTTGGATAGTCTTCCTGGTTTCTGATTTTTCTATTCTGAGTTCAATTTTCTTGTGTTTTCTGTTCTACTGGTTACCAGAAGCTGTGACAATGGCCCACTCAGGCTAAAACTTTTTTTTCCCTAGTCTGTACATGAAGCCTTCAATTACTGCCTGCTGAAGCAGACAGAATCCTATTAGTAAGAAAGACGATCACAAGATGCAGCGCCCTGCCCTAGCTGTATAAAAATAATTAGTCCAGAGTTGACAAATGTGTAATGAAGTCGCACAATAATTATATGTAAGAAATACTGGTTTGAATAAGTTTCCTAACATCAAACACCAAAGCATGTTGATTTGTAGTATTTATTTTCTAAAGGATTTAAATGATAAATCCCTATAATTTTGAGTTAATATAGCATAACATTTTTAAAAGGCAGAGAGTTTGTATGTTGTAAAAAATCCTATTTTGTTGACTATAAAAATGTAAAAGTTAAGCCCACTACACTATTGAAACCGTACTGAGAAAAAATTTACATGTGATTCAAGTTTAGAGAATTTATCTGAAGCAACATATTTTTCCTTATTATTTTTTTTAAAAAAGGCCAGCAATATTGTAATGTTTCCTTTAACATTCGGATGAGAATAGCTGAAACAAAAGAATTAGGTGCCATCATAATTTAGGACTCTATTTTCCATTCTAATCTTTAGAACTTGTATAAAACATGATTCCCCACGCTACCCTGTCAATGATGTGTTCTCTTTTCTTTATACAAGAAAGCTAAAAAAATCTAAGCGCACTTTCTCAAGAAAGATACAAAACATCCCAGTTATTCTAGAGAATTTTTGGTTTGTCTGTTGTTGGGGGTGGGGTGGGATGGGACTTAACAGAAAACCAGAGAGTAAAACAAATAAATTCCTACCCCATTCTGATTACCTACAAAACTGTCAGCCAGAAGGAAAACCATCAAGAATACCTTTCTTTCATTTTTACATGAAAACATTTATATATTCCTATTTGTAAAACTGTTGCATTGTATAAAATTATCTCACAAACGGTAGAATTAAATAAAATTTAAATATAGAATATCCTAAAACAAAAATTAACTGCAGTTTGGTTATTTCTGAAATATCCAAATACGCCTTTCGTGTAAAAATTAACTGAGGTCCACATTTGTTTTTCAATGAAATGCTGCTCAGAGCCTTCAGAGATCAAAGCAGTCAGATAAAAAGCAGTGCTGCCCCCTAGTGGATAACTACCAAACTGAGAAAAACAGATCACAAATTAGGTTTCACCAATCTTAGAAATGTTTCAGATTCCAATTTGTTTTTGTTTTTTTGGGGGGGCCATGCTGCTCAGCTTGTGGGATTTTACATCCCCAACCAGGGATTAAACTGGGCCCTCAGCAGTGAAAGCACCACAGGGAATTCCCTCTGACTTGTTATAGAGTAAGACTGAAGCCTGGCATCTTTATATTAATAACAACTCTATGTACAAACATTTGTTTTCAGACAGATGAAGTTTGGTGACTATAGAACCAGGCTCATAAAATTCGGGCATCAAGACATCAAATGTCATTCTTTTCCATACGGTCCTTCAAAGTTACCTGGTATTTAAATATTCCATAGTTATCAGGGGAAAAGAAAGAAGAGAACTAGCAAAGACAAACAGTAACTTAAAGACTGACCAACCTGAGAACCAAAACCAGGAAAACGGCGAAGACCTCACCAAAACGTAAAACGTATCTACGTTGCTCATGTCTGTAACCCCAGCACTAACAAAATCGGTCACAATGGTCTTCAAAAAATACTGAATTAAGGAGTTACACAATATGGATATTTTAGGATATAAACAATGGTTTATGCCAATACTTAAGCATTAAACATGTATACACAGTTTAAGGACTAGAAATGAAACAAGTTGTTCTTTACAACTACTTTAAGTTAAAAAAAATTATTTTAATCCTAAAACAATAAACGGTCTTTAGGTGTGTTGATAAATTTTAAAAAGTCGGCTGCCAGGTTGCCATGGATTCACAGTTCCATTCACAGCATCATATTTTTCTAATAGTTAAGGACCTAAGTAATAACAGTAAAACAACACTTATTTTATTAGGATTGTAATTATTCACAGGTTGTACATGTTCAAAATTTGCAAATTAAAAAAGTGACACAGTAAACAAAATCCAAACCATAGATTAAGAAATATAGGGGGTAAAGAGGAATGTTAAGTCCTGGATACAAGTTAACAGTGAAAGCTCTTCTAAGGTTTTACTGAATAAGTTAAGAACTAAAATAGAACCATGACAGAAACATGGCTTTCTGCTTTTACTCAAATATCACATTTTCCCCTTATAAGGTCAATTTGTTGTTCATAAAAGGGTAAAATGAGTAGGTTGTACATTTTAACAAAATAAGTAGGTTGTACAATAATTGTTTTTAACAACATTACTGTATATGAATGTCAGAATTCCTGAAACTGGGTTAAAATGTCAAACTGGGTTAAAATGTAAAATGCTGAGACTGCTGAAAGACAAACTTTTACTTATGGTCCAAGACTGTTTCACAGCCACCACCGTAACGTGCTACTAAATGGCAACCCAACCCAGTATTCTTGCCCACGGACAGAGAAGCCTGCGGGCTACAGTCCATGGGGTTGCAAGGAATCGGACATGACTGTGACTACACAACTAATTCCTTTCTTGCTGGAGCTTACAGGACAGAAGAAGAAAAGCTTAAATCAGACATCTTGTCTACTGGTATTCCTTAATGACTAACCTGTGAAAAAGAAACACACAAGGAAAAACATTTTCAAAAATACACCATGTGGCTGTCATTAACCACGGACTTCTGGAACACCCGTCTGCAACTACTTGGAGTACTGGCGACAGTGCAGATTCCTGGGCCTGTCCCAGTGGGCCTGAATCTGAGGTTTTGGGTGTGGGTCCCAGGAATCTGAGTTTTACAAAAACTCCTACCTGGTTCTTTTATACAGAAAAACCTTAGAGGTTTTGAAGGGACAGATTTCTCGGCTTTCTGCATTTCGATCATCATACCTTAGTTTATCAGAGGACAAACAATGTGATTAAGGCGAATGCACTTAAAAAAAAACGCAGCTTTTACACTGTTGAATAAGGATCTCCTTTAAAACCTCTGAATTTAATTTCTTTCTTAGAGGAGAACAGGACAGTTTTTCTGGCCCTAGAAAAACCTAGAATTTCCAAGGCTAGTGTCTCTAATCTCCCCTAAAACATATAAAGTAATCTTTTAACTTTTCAGTCTATTTGTATAGTAACTTACTGCTGTTCATTCTGCTTTTTGTATATATTACTTTGTTTGCTGTTGTTTAGTCGCTCAGTCATGTCTGACTCTTCTGCGACCCCATGGACTGTAGCCTGCCAGGTTCCTCTGTCCATGGGGTTTCCCAGGCAAGAAGACTGGAGTGGGCTGTCATTTCCTTCTCAAGGGTTATCTTCCTGACCCAGGGACTGAAGATGTGTCTTTTGCATTGCACTGCATTCCCACCTGGGAATCCCATATTCTTTATTAGTATTGTTTTAAATAATATGCTTGAAGACTTTCAGTGTCTCATATGACACTGTATTATGCGTATCTAAATAGGACATGAAGACAGTTGGCTGTATATTTAGTAAATGCTTTGATTCTTTTGATTCTGATGTCTATATTACTCCTTATCATGTGGTAACTGTAATTTGGAAAACAGCAAGATTGGCACAATGACCATAACTCTGCAGGTCTCAGTAAGATGGTTGTATTCTCAAAGAGCAGCTTTTTGATATGTAAGTACCTACCATGGAAATGAAGATAGAAATTAAGTGTTTTAATAGTATACTGGTTGGGTTTCTGATTCTATGGCTCATTCAGAAAATCAAAGCTAAATGTCATATAATCCAAAAGTAGTTATACTTTTTCAACTGATCTTTAAAAGTGGTTAACTATACTTAAAATGCTCCTGGTTTCTGAAGTGAATTCCATAAAACTTGTGCTCCTTTAATTGACTTTTCCTTAATGGAGGTATTTTCTGCTAATGTATTAGAAGCCATTTTCTATTATGTATTCAATTAAAATGTCTACTTTATATTATTACACACTTCTGCATATTAATGAAGATTCATTTTTTTCTTAGCCAATTCTTATATAAGTATTTTTAAACTTGGTTTTTAATGCAAAAAATATTTAAATTGTAAAGCGTAGTAGGAACAAATGATCCTAAAATTAGACAACAGGAACTTAATTCATTGAATGGTCACAAGGAATATTCTAATGTTAATTCAAAAGTCCTGTCAGAAATAAAAGACCCTGAAAAATTAAATAGAACATAATAAGTAGGCCAGCCAAGAATAATTTAATTTCTTAAAATACTAATAGTCAAAATGCTTTTCATGCATATTGGTTTTTTTTTTCAAGTAATTTTAAACTTATTACCATTAATAAATACAAGAATGGTTTTGGTCCTATTTTTCATAAACTCAAAAAAGCAACTACCACAGAAGAAAAAATCTCATGCAGTTTCAATTTTATTATGACACTTAATATATAAGCTTAGATATATAAATTCATTCATCCCACAGCTTAATACACTGTTGAATACTACCATTAAAAACATTAATAAAATTTAATAAAGTAGTAAACTTAATTTTTGTTATTATGAACAGTAATTGCTATTTCATTTTAAATGAAATGAAGATAGCCATCAGTACAGATTTTATTAATAATTGTTTATTTTGGTTTTAAATTACTGGGCATAAAAGAGTGGCAAAAATGTCACATTTGCAGGATACTAATTTTTGTTATTTTCTCTATTAAAGACCGCAAGTATCAAGATCTCTAGATATTTATTACCTGGAAGACTTCTAAAATTTAAAACATTATTATAGCCATACCTAACTATGAAAAAAAGCAAATGTAAAACATTTTCAGTCAGCAGGATGATACTTTTGAGGCAAGTCAAGATAGCACAGCCTGCTCTGAATTAGATACAGCCACTGCATTCTCTTCTGGCTCTGTAGTAACTTGGACTCCCCCATCAAGCTACAGAGCCAAATGCCAGGCTGCTGTGATAAGGCTTCATTATAAAGGTGTCAACACACTGCAGAAGTATATGAATATGAGGACCGAGGACCATGACGTCTAAGTGCAGGCTTCCCTGGCAGCTCAGTGGTAAAGAATCTGCCTGCAGTGCAGGAGGCACGGGTTCAATTCTTGATCCGGGAGGACCCCACATGCTGCAGAGCAACTAGGCCCGTGCACCGCAACTACTGAGCCCAGGAGCTGCAACCACTTCTAAACCACCAAGACAAGTTACAGGCAAATTTTGTGCCTTAATTAAGAATTATACAATTGTGCTAATGAGAGTCTGTTTCCCAAAAGGAAAAGGTTTTCATATTTGTTGGCTTTGAGAAGGTATTTTGGCTATTTTCTTCTAAGAAACAATAATGTGGAACACTCTCATTGCTTTTAGAAAAGTTAAAAACCCATATACGATGCAAAACAAAATTAGAAGTTCCAGCATAAAGAAGGGTTACCCTGCGTTGTTTCATCTATTATGAAAGAACATATTAAAGTAAGACTGAGGTACTGCTGGATACTAGATGAGTCATGTAATATTTCATAAAGCATAAGCTAAAAGTTACAGATGACATACAATATTTTGGTGTTTTAGTAATTTCAATAATTCAAAGGATCCATAAGTAAAACACAATTTCTGCTAAAGAAAACCACTCAGGAAAATGGAAAAAAAAAAATTCAAAGAAGAAAACAAAACAAGGAAGACACAGAATTAAAAATTTTCACTGAAAAGTCTTCTTTCTGTTCATTTTTTCCTGCTATTGAATAACACTGATGGATAAGTTGTATTTGCATAGCTCCCTGGTGGCTCAGTGGTTAAAGCGTCTGCCTCCAATGTGGGAGACCCAGGTTCGATCCCTGGGTTGGGAAGATCCCCTGAAGGAAATGGTAATTCATTCCAGTATTCTTGCCTGGAGAATCCCATGAAGGGAGACATCTGGCAGGCTACAGTCCACGAGGTCGCAAAGAGTCGGGCATGACTGAGCGACTTCACTCACTCACCAACAAGAAGACCTTCTATCCATTTTATTATTTTATCCCCAACTATGTGAGAGTGACAGGGCTTATCATAAAGAAAGGGAAGCAGATCAGATCTCAGATGGAAGGTACACAGATCTCTTGAGCAATTTACCTAGTGACCTCCCTTTAAAAAAAATAAAGGCACAGGGCCAATTTGATTTGTGACTAGTACATGCAGCTTTCAATCTGCCATGATGAGTAAGTGAAGTCAGGCAACTCTGTAATGGCAGATCCAGACTTGAACTCAGCTCCTCTGATGTGAAGTCCAACGTTCTTCCACAGATAACATAATTTCATTTCAATCACCTTCCTTTCCCTGCCATCCATTTCCAAACAGATGAGGAACTTAAAGCCCATAAGGAGAAGTTATAAAGCCCAATAATGGCAGAGTTGAGTCTAAAAAACCCAGGTAACCCACAGAAATCTTTATTTGGGGCCTCTCTTGCCCCTATATTAATTTTAAAAGATAAATTAAATTTCTAAAGGTTTGAAGGCACTCTCTTTGATTTTAAATCATTTCCTAAATGTAATGACGGAAGTATGCCATTGGCAGTAGAATGACAGAGGAATTAAAGATAGTTTGCAATGAATTTCCTTAAGCTCACAGAGGACCAAGGAATCACTGCATGTTTATTTAAGGATTAATTATTTTACTTTCATTTCAAGTCACTAGCATTCGTAAGATGCAATGGCACCCCACTCCAGCACTCTTGCCTGGAAAATCCCATGGATGGAGGAGCCTGGTGGGCCGCAGTCCATGGGGTCGCTAAGAGTCGGACACACTGAGCGACTTCACTTTCACTTTTCACTTTCATGCATTGGAGAAGGAAATGGCAACCCACTCCAGTGTTCTTGCCTGGAGAATCCCAGGGACGGTGGAGCCTGGTGGGCTGCCGTCTCTGGGGTCGCACAGAGTTGGACACGACTGAAGCGACTTAGCAGTAGCAGCAGCAGCAGCATTCGTAAGAACACAAGGCACATACTATCACGTTTTCTGCTACCTTTGAGGGCAAACAACTTGGACCTCATGGTTTAGATGGCTGTCGGTGAAGATACTTCCTGGCGTAAGAAACAGACGCTGCATTTGACCCCATAATGGTTCCTTGTCACTGGAAGCAGCCTCAGGGGATTGCTGTCAAAAGGAAATCTATACCCAAACTTCCCCTCTTTTAAGTAAAAAAGTTCAAATCCACTGCTTTATAAAACAGTTCTTCCTGAAATTCACTGACTGTAGTGAAGCAAAAAATTCTCAACCATATCTCACACAAGTACCTTTACAAATCACCAAGCTATTATAAAATGCAGGTACACTATCTGTATCTTTCAGGAAAGTCCATATATATGGACTAAAGACTGTACAAAATACGGAAGAGGGACCTTATTCCAAACCCATCAAGCAAATGTATTATCATAAAAAAGAAGGGGCATAGATATGTTACTCCCTAGTGGCTCAGCTGGTAAAAAACTCGCCTGCCAAGACAGTAGATACAAGAGACACAGCTTTGATCCCTGGGTCGGGAGGATCCCCTGGAGAAGAAACGGCAACTCGATCGAGTTTTCCTGCCTGGAAAACTCCTTGGCTAGAGGAGCCTGGTGGGCCACAGTCCACGAGGTCACGGAGAGTGGGACATGAATAAGCGTGCGTGCACGCACACACACACACACACGTTTAGGACTTAATATTTTCAAGGAAAATTATGAATTAAAAATTATATATTTATACATGTATACAAGTTACCTCTACATCGCGGGTCAGTGAACGTACCTGTGTACATTATCTTGTCCAGAAGGGACTACACCCACATTGGCTACATTTACTACCTTCTGAAGGATCACGGAGGAAGCAAAATTCTGCGGGGCAGCAATAATCGTGGTGGAAGTTTCATTCATTCCAGAGAGCATGCCTGTAAAAGCAGAAGGAGGCTCTCTTTTACTGATTTCTTTTTGAAAACTACATTAAACAATTTTAAATTCATAGTCAAAATCTAAAAACTTTCTAAAGCAGAAGAAATACCACTTCAGAATGTAATTTACAAGATAATTTATCATAAAATTAAAATGAACTGCAACTGATTAAATTTTTTAAAAAAATACTAGTGGTGCTGAAAAATGTATAAAAATGCAATTGAACATCACTTAATAACCTGATTTTAAATACTATGATTGATAGAAACATAGAATCACAAAGATAAAATTTTAATTTCAGTCCCTTTAAAATATACTCAATTAATTTGGGCTCCATAAACTATTAAGTTTTTACTATTTAAGAGCTCTTCCCCCCCGCCCCCCTTTTCATTCGAAGATCTTTCTTGCCGAATGCTGCCTGGGAACAAACCAAAGTGTTTCTGGAATAACTAGCAGCATTCCATGATGGATGCTCTCAATATAATGGACCAAAGTTATCGCAACAGTACCTGGAAGTCACTGAACAGCTGTGTGGCTCTAAAAAATGGACAAGTATCTAAGCCACACTGAGTGGTAACAGTATTTGCCTAGTTAATGGACCTATGGTTGCTGACAAAGATAATCAAAATTTCTGAAGCAAAAACATCTGAAAACAAAGGGAACAATGTAAATTGGAAAAATTTAAACCCCAGAGACATTTCAAATAATACTTAATAAAGATCACAAACAAAGTAAAATCATGAACAAAAAACATATAAAATTAACACAAGGCAAGCTGTTAATGTCAGAATCTTATGTACAAATGTTCAAAGGACAAATTCAATAACCTGTGAAATACTTGGAACAAATACTGAAATTAAGTACCCAGTTAAAAAAAAAAACAAAAGCTATAAACGTTAAATGCCATCTATCTGATTCTGTGATGTTAAGTCACTGACATCCAAAAGTATCTACTAAAAATGATGATCCTTCAAGACATCTGATATGTGTACAATAGTTGACAAAATTTATAAAAAGGTAAAAGCTGATTTTGTAGCCTCAAAAGGCCCTCCACCTTTAATTTTTGCTATTTAATTTTGCTATTTATTGCTAATGTAACAGAAATTTTAAAAAAAATCCCTATGATTAGTAGTATGAAGACACTAAAGCCTAACACTGTAAAAAGACTTACTTAGCTTTAACAAAGAACAGTTTTTACTAACCACTTTCAAACTCGGGGACACTATGTTCTTAGACTGTTTAACTTTAATATTAGGCAAAAGCTTTAAAAACCACACAAGCAGTCAAACACTGCTTTTAAGGAAAGCACAGTGGCTGCTGACATAACACTGCTGAGAGATGTGTGTACTCATTTAGGATTTAAACCTTCTCCATTAAGCTCTATTGAAGAGCAACTGCTGAATAAATGAATGCAACTATGTTTATGTTAAAAGCCTGTTTCCCGCAGCATGTAATTAAAGGAAATGTTGTACAAAGCCAGTACTTTTGTCAAGCTCCTGTAAATGGAAAGATGGATAGCACTCAGAGAAGTGAATGCATTGCTTCATATTTAACCTTAACACTCTTGTCATTAATGGTTTGTCTAACTTGGTCTGTAAGAGACAAGGTACTGCTCCATTGAAGTAAAATTAAAAAAATCAACTAAACCATGCTTTTCAGAACAGAAGATTCATTATCGTCAGCTAATGTATTGGCATAAAGCAAAGTAACATCCTATCAAGTAAGGCACACATTCAATCTGCCTTCCCACCCCCCTTTATTTTTAACTCATGCTGTTTTATTGTTATAGGCAATTTGTACCACTCAGCATGACAGTGTAAACTGAATCAAGATTAATTTACATGCAAAAGAACACTTAGGAGAGCAGCATGGTAAGCAAATGTATTGTCTCGATTGCTGAGGTGGAAAAAGAACCTGGAAAGAAAAAAAGGTGCTCTAATTAAGGGGCATCAAATATGATTGCTTGTGGTGGTTAAGGGCCAGAAAATAGTAAATGTCTGACCATTTAAAGAATTAGCATCTTGCTAGCTAGGAACCCATAAGATGGAGGCATAAATCATAATAAAATTAAGTAACCATTCTAGGTTTCTTAAATCAGAGGTTTTTTCCTAAATGAAAATATATCAGGTATTCTTAAATTAACGAAAAAGAAAAATATGCCAAGATATCATTAAAAGTTTCTTCTACAAAAACATTCTTTAACCACTATACAGCCTGCTCATACCTAATGGTAATCGGAAGAATGTTTTAAAATTCTCAGACTGCAGAATATGCTGCCTCATTAAAATTTACCTCATTTTGGTGAGGCAGTGGACAGCACTTAGGTTAATCAGCTATAACGGACTGCTGAAATGTAAATAAAATAAGAGAAGAAGATCTAAAAAATTTTCTGAATGTTTTAGACTTCCAATTTAATTCTTAAGAAGAAAGCAAATAAGAAGAGGAAATTTGGAATAAGCACTTTCCTTGGGTCTCGTACAATTAAAACTGCTTCAACAAATGAAATTACATTTTCAAAAATAAAACATCTCACTTTATAGTACTAAAATCATCCCACAGCTAGATCATGAACTAACTTTGCAAGGATCAAAATTCGTAATAATGAAACAAACACACCTTCTGGTTAAGGCTCATAATATGAACACTCTGGATAACTTCAAAAGACAGACTAAACCAATCTTTTGTTTAGCACTTTGACCACCAACCTTATAAAAACGCACGCCTGGTCATGGAACTCTAAATGCAACAACTGAGGAAAGCGACAGATCATGCTACATACTAGAAGCAAAACATTTTCGCTTTAAAAAACATTAATCTAATATGTACAACCTGACAGAAGTATTCTTAATTAACATTATACACATTTTTCAAATACGCACATCTGCAGTATAAAAATAGAATCATATTCCTCGTGTTTTTAGTTTATAATTTCTTCAGTTAAATCCTAGTTAATACAGTTAATACATTTCTTGAGTCTTGAAATCTATGCCCTGTGAAATGAGATATTAAGTGTATAAATTCATTTCATTTAAAGTAGAAAAACCAGTTAAAGCTGGCATGTAATGACACACACAGACATTTCTTAAATTTACCGGCATTGATAAAATCTGAGGAAACTGATTTTTATTCTGATTTAGAATTTCCAGTTAATGAGTCATTCCTAGGTATCTTCTGCAAAATAAGCTAAGCTCTTCCTAGAGTGATGTAAGAAACAAACACACGTGTAAAGCTGAGAATTGAGACCTCTATTACCAAAGCAGCTGAAATCTAGAACTGAAGCGATGCTACTGAAAAGACTCTTTAAACCTGCGGTAAATTTGCCAGCATCAAGTCCCATATCAAAGAATGAATTCAGGAAGACAGAAAGAATGACACAGAAATGCCGAGAGACTTGCAAGGATTTACAAATACTTCATATAAGCAAATTTTCAAATAGCTTTATTCAGAGTAGCCTTTCTGCTCTATTAAACATAGCAAACAGCTGCCAGATTTATTCAGACAAATAATCAACAACCATAGAAGTAAAATGGCAGAAGAAAAAGGAATTTTGGCAACAACTCCACAGAGGACCACAGCTGTTCTCCAAGCACACCTCTCTCATGCGATCACGGTTCTGTATGGCTAGTCAGGGAAGAAACCCCTCAGTCACAACAGAGCGTAAAAAAACTTGATCAAGTATCAAGTACATATTCTAAACCAAAGCTGAGGAAGAGAAAAGGTATACAATAACCTACTGCTTTAGATAAACTTTAGCTGCACTTTTCGAAAAAGGATTATCCCCTTCACAATAAACGTGTCAAGGCTTACTCAGCTCCTGTGTGCCACTCACCTGGGTTTGCTGAGCAGATGTAAAGCAGAGAGGCAGGCTTTAGCCAGCAAAGGGTAAGAATAGCAAATGTAAGAATCAATTCAATTTGGCAATGGAAAAATAAAATCACAGATATGACTTTCTTCTACACCAATAACCAACTTCCAAGAAAAGTAAATGCAAAGATGGATTTAGTCACTCTTTATCACTTAAAAGTAAGAAGAATAAAAGATTACCATTAATTTACAGTCTTATTTGAGAGTTTCTTTGCGAGATTCTTCTACAGCAGGTCCTCTGGACACTGACCTGCAAAGGTTCACGGTAAAACAAACCAACCTCTGACACTATAATGATGCAATGCCAGGAAGCAAGCCCTTCTCCTTAGGTATAGGTATTTGTGTGGGCCTAGTACTTCATGAAAGCTTGACAGGTATGAATTAATGACCTCAAGATGAAGGGAATCTTTGATAACTCCTTCCAAAGAAAAACATAGCCCGGATTCATATAAACTTTAAAAAGTTGCTGACTATACTATTTAAATATGTCCTGGCTTTACAAATGCTATTCTTAATTAAATACATAGAATGAGGCAGTTGTTTCCCCTTATTTATATACAAAGAAAATTATTTTTAATAGAAAGTATGCTTAACTCTGGGTCAAGTCCAAGATATTAACACTTTCATTCTGCTGAAAATATTTTTTTTTGTTGCTTATTTTAATTTGCTTCAGCTCTGATACAGCCTTACAGCGTAACATTTCTTTAATACAGAATAAGGTCAAAAGAAAATAGAGGTATTTTAATATTTTAATGCTACAATTAGGACTTTATTTTGAAGGACAGGGCACTCTAACAGGGAAAAATATTATTAGCAGAACACAAAAAAACAGTCCTACAGTGAAAGGAAATGCATACACATAACACGTACTGTGATGGGACTTTGCTAAGTCCTAAATTCCTGACACTAATACAAAACACATAAATACATCATTAGATTGATAAGCCAAAATTCCCAGGACTGAAAAGTTAATTAAGAATCAGTTTATTATTTAAAAGACATAGTAATTAATTTTTAAGTATGCCAGGGATGCAGACAAACATATACCTTTAAGGCTACTTTATAAACACAAAGCATTAGCAAAATTTGGAAGACTGCACACTGACATCTGTTAATAGCTATGTGCATATGGTAATTTATTTTACAGCTCAGCCAGAGGAATGAGCTCACTTATCTGCGATGCCAATTTCTAGTAAATGGTAATGATCTCTCACCTTGCTCCTTCTTAAAATCTTTCTCTGACATGGCCACAGGTAAAAGCAGTTCTCCAACAGGAGGCTGAATGTTAACACTGAAGCAATCATCCTTGGTACTAAAGAAAAAACACATTAAAGCTGACTAAATGCTTAACAAACAGACATTCTTCTTAACACTATGCAGTTAAACAGGTACAATTAAAGCATATAAAGATGTCTGCCTTAAATATCACAGCTAAAAAGGCTTGAAATATTTCTCATCACTATTTGCAAAGAAATACATCTGTTATCTCAACTGGAAAGCCTATTATTTGCAGTTATGATAAATATGCCATTTGACATAGAACTTTTAAAAACAGGTAAGGAGCAGAAACACCTAATGCAACTTACCAGATATCTATGCAACGTATCTGGTAGATAAGTGGAGTGAAGGCTTCCCTGGTGGCTCAGAGGTATTAAAGTGTCTGCCTGGAATGCAGGAGACCCAGGTTTGATCCCTGGGTCGGAAAGATCCTCTGGAGAAGGAAATGGCAGCCCACTCCAGTATTCTTGCCTGGAGAATCCCCTGGACGGAGGAGCCCGGTGGGCTACAGTCCACAGGGTCGCGAAGAGTTGGACACGACTGAGCGACTTCACTTTCACTTTCTTTTCAAGTGAAGTGAATTGAAGTGAGTAGAGTGAAGTCGCGTCGCTCAGTCATGTTCGACTCTCTGTGACCCCATGGACTGTAGCCTACTGAGCTCCTCCGTCCATGGGATTCTCCAGGCAAGAATACTGGAGTGGATTGCCATTTCCTTCTCCAGGGGAACTTCCTGACCCAGGGATCGAACCCGCGTCTCCCACAGTGTAGGCAGATGCTATACTGTCTGAGCTACAAGGGAAACTCCAGAGGAACATTTAATGCAGCTTATCTGGTAGAGAACATCTTGTCTTCAACTTTGCAGTAAAAGTGTACAAAATGGAGTGCTTTAGTCTTAGTTTAAGATATCTTTTTAAAGCTATCAATTTTTAAATAAAGAATAAAATGGAGTGACCATACCGTGTTAAGATGTGTGCTAACAAAATAATATCAAGTGTTAATAAGTGTTTATGTACTATAAAAAGAAAACCTGTACAATAATATTAATCACAGTTTTATTATTAACAGCCCCAAATGGAAAACAACCCGAGTGCCCACGGATAACAGAATGGATAAATGAATTGTGACACAGTCAGTGAGATATTACATAACAATTAAAAGAAACAGACCTACTGTTACACAGAAAAGATGACCCCACAGACCTAACCTTGAGTGAAAGAAGCTAGAAACAAATATACATATTATAAGATACCAAAACTAACTCATGGATAGAGAACACAGAATTGCAGTCACTTCTATAGAAAAGGTGGTATCTACAGGGAAGAATGGGAGACCTTTCTGGAGGGTTCTAGATGTTCAAAACTGTGATTTGGTGGTACACATAAAAATTCATCAAGCTGAACACTGAAGTTCTGTGTTATAGATGAAGTTATTCTTCAATAAAAACAATGTCATATATAAAGAGGAGAAAAGCAAAGAGTAAATAAAAGTATTTCTATGCAAGCAAAAAAAACCCCAAAACCCACCAAACGCAAGGTTAAGAGAAACACTTTCTTGAAGGGTGGGGTAGGGATAAATATTAAAATATAAGGAAAGAGAAGAAAATCCACTTCGATTTTATGCTATTATTATATACTATAATCTTCTAAGCTGCCATTTTCTTTAATGGAACAAGGTAAGGACTAGACTAAAAAAAAAAACAACAATGATTCTGAATTATTCACACATGGATTGCCCAAGGCAAATCAATAAACTCAATTTATTTATTAATTCAATAAACATTTACTGAATATAAACTTGATCTCATGTACTCTCTGAGTGTCTGGGGATTTAAAGACAAGTAAAACTGGCCCTTGAAGTTCACAAGTTTAGTGACAGAGAAAGAGTTCAGTTATGTTTATAACAGAAAGATAAGTACAATGTTAGAGATATGTGGAAAGTATCACAGTCCAAAAAGAGGGGCTGATTAATTCTGCAGGAGTGAGGTAGAGGTACGTTTACTTCCAAAAGGAGGGAGAGGGACATTTTATGGATTCTAGGTCTATATTTCGGGATGGTGAGCAGAGGGTGTATGAAGAGACTGGCTGGGGACACTGCAGAGAACAGCACACACAGCTGTGGGCCCAGTTCCCCATGGCAGCTGTCCTGGGACCTTGCTCAGATCACGTCTCCTGTCACTATCTGAAGTGTCCTGATCTGTATGACAAAGCATATGATTACTTTACTCTCATAACTCAGGCCAGTGTGCTTCAAAGTATCCTGGAGGGAAAAAAAAGGCAAACTACCGGAGCCTTCTGACACAGGAAAATAAACAAACAATCACATATGTATGTTATAGACTGTGCCGGCCCTGTATGAAGGTGGTGTACAAGAGAAACCCAAGCCAGGGAGATCAGGAGACGAATCAACAGTCCAAGCAGGGGTTTTCAGCACTGACTGTGCGTGTAGCCTTAGTGCATCCTGACAGTGATCCCAAGAGCTACCTCCTGTTACCCCTAATTCACCAAGAGAAGCTAAACGATATGCCCAAGGTCACACAACTAGTACGAAGGTCTGAACACTGCAGCACTGAGATGGGAACCGAGGTATATCCTATTCCAAAGTCAGCTATATAATGTTTGCTGCCATATATATACACATTTTATATGTTTTATAAAATATATATATTTTATTTGACTATACAAGGCTGCTTCCCTGGAGGAAATGCGGAAGACAGGGGTGTTTTAGAGTTAAAAGGGACAGATGCAGTGATGGACGGGAGGAAGAGACCTTGAACCATTTAAGGTGAATGACTGGAAGGATGACTTTCTTCAATGAAGAGGAGTTTGGAGGATTAAACAAAATGGTTTGGATTAAATCATGCTGTATTTTGAGTACCCCTGTGTCACTCAGGAAGAGATATTTAACAGATAACTAGAAATACAAATCATGAATCAGAAAACAGGTCAGGGCAGTACACATGAGTTTAGAAGCAACCAGAATGTACAGGGAAGGACTGAAGCCTTTTAAGTAGATAAGATCGCATAGGAAAAGAGGATATGCCAAGAAAACG
Organism: Ovis canadensis; assembly: GCF_042477335.2. Lineage (NCBI taxonomy): Eukaryota > Metazoa > Chordata > Mammalia > Artiodactyla > Bovidae > Ovis > Ovis canadensis. Next base: position 21,685,691 of record NC_091251.1, read on the forward strand.
GATAAAGTGGACACCTGCGTGTAAATAAAAACAGAAGTGGTACAACTTGCAGAAGAGAACTGGAAAAAGAGTGGTTGGGGAGAAGAGGTGTGAGTCAAAAACTGGAGGGAGGAATAAAAAAGATGTGTAACAGCTGACTTAGCAATGCAGTTCAAACTGGAGGAAGAATGCAGGATGCAATGAGCTGAAGTTCAGTGCAGACTGGCAGTGAAAGACGGGGGACAGGGAGCAGCAGAGGCTTCCTGAGGATGCAGAGGCAAAAGAAAAACGCTTAAAGCAGCTCCAAAGAAATTAGAGGTTGGTGCAAAACAGACAGAGAGAGGTGTTAGCCGAGGTAAATGAGATTGGGATCAAGAGCATAAGAACTAGGCGAATGGAGCAGGCCTGGAAGGGAGGGAGATATTTCTTCCAAAAACAGCACAGATGGAGTCCTTAAGATAGAAGTGTTGAGAGTAGGATGCTCGAAGGGTAAGAGCAGGCTGAGGTACTGGAAGGGCTAAGCCACATTAAGAGAAATACTCAGAGGCTGATAGAGTAGTAAATGGATAGGTATATATATTATGAACTAATTTAGTGTTAAATATAAGCTCCCAGCTTCAAATAACTAGATAAATCAGTGTGCTCCAAAGTGGGAAAGGACACGGCACTCCTCTGAGGCAGAAAATCCACTGAGGGAAAAAAAAAACCTATCAATTAATTTTTTTCTCATCCCATCTGAAGTTCTATTTTTGCTCGTACATAATACTTCAGTATATACATAATATGTTTGCATAGTGAGACACACACAGTACATATCGGGAGTGTGTGGTACAAATATTTTACTAAGATGTATACAATTTTAAGAGTTATGGCCACTGGGTTAAATTACACATACTACACCATCTTTACTTGTGATTTCTTTTAAATTACAGATGAAGTGACTTCTTTCCAACACTCCTGAAAAGGACCCCTAGACCCCTTGGTTAAGGAGCTGTGGGGCAGCGATGCCCAGGGAGAAGGGGGCAAGAGCACAGAAAGAAGGGGCAGTAGAGCTGCCTTTTAAGGCATGTGTGGACATCAAGGTGGCTAAGGAGCAGGCTTCAGGCTAGGGGGCGTAAGGGTGATTCTGAAATGCCCCCACAAGCAACAACCAATGAATTAGAGATGAATATACATGATTCAGCTTGACTGGATATGTTTCACTTCTGTTACTTTTTGGTAATGCATGTTTTATTATCTATATGTTATGTTTTATTTGTATATTATATACTTTATTCTCATATTTATTTCATCATATATTTTATTCATTATTCTGTGATTGGTAAAATGATTACCACGTATTCACATATGAAAAACCAAGGCTGTAAGTTCATCCACAATGGGTCTTGTGGAGCAAATAATGTAATGAAGTTGGAACACGGCTGCGGCAGACACTTACTAATACTTTTCTTTTTATTCTTTCCTGAAATCATCCTGAGTCTCTTCAGGGAGACAATGTGCCCCTGAACATCGTCTCTCTCAGCCTCTTGTATTAATGACAGCTGGACTGATCCAGTGACCCAGTTATGACCAATGAAGCCTGGACAGAAGGCTGCTGGGGACTCCTGGGAAAGGTCTGCTTTTCCAGCACACACAGGCTCCTCCCTCCCGGTCACTTCATTCCTTTGCTGGGGGGAGGGGGCTAGAATGCAGATGGAATCCTGGAATTACAGAAGCCATCTTGTGACCCCTAGGATGACTGGCACTTGCTAAAGAAATTAGCTCATGGAACAAAAAGTTGGGAAGACCTTCTACTGGAAGACATGCGGAGAAGCTGTGGAGAGTCTAGCTGCTCTTAACTGCTGATCGGGAGAGTAATAAACAAAACCCTGTGTGGTGAAGTCACTATAGACAGGTTTCTGTTACATACAAATAAATGCAAAATCTAATTAATATAACTAGTACATAAAATACTTTATAACCCAGTCTTAGCTTCTAAGCAAGATGTGGCTTAGTAGGCAGTAAGAAGGAATGTTTCCTCTTTATTTTGGGGGAAAATTTACTTTCGTTTATATTACTGATTTAGGATGTCCTCCAGAGTTTTCTGTGATCCTCCTTTTAAATATTTTGTTTTTTTTTAAAAAGTTGCTCTCTTCTCTCTCCTTACAGTTCTTTTGCCGTCCCACCTTTTTCTTCTCATCTCCTTTGGTTGAACATGGGGCTAAACACAGATGTCTTGACATAGATAGGGGAATGGTGAACATGAGAAATGGCAGGTGTCAATTTAATAGAATTAACAGATTACCAGATTGGCAAGGTACTAATAGGAGGCAGCTCTAAGCAGTCTAACTACAAGGGATCAGCTGATGTAACAGTTTAATGTAAGACAAGATTCTACCTGTTCTACAAAGAACTGGAATGCATATACTTAAGACTACATACAATCTCATTTCACAGAATCCTAGGATCGAAACTGTGAGACTCAAGTTTCCTCATCTATTAAGTAAGAAAAATGGCACTTAACCTTGTAAGCTAGCTTTGACAACTAAAGGAGTTATCACAACTCAGTTTAGTGCTTAATGCATAGTAGATATCCAAAACCTACATACCTAATAGGGATGTAATCCTAATTTGTTTAAGCATTCCCCCAGCAATTCTCATTTGCAAATTTTCTCTAATATAAACAAAGCTTACTTAACAATCTTAGATCTATTTCTTCATCACAGGTTACCACACTTCCCCATGCCTGACACCCTAAAAATGAAATCACTAAATTGAAGAGTTTAGTTTATGAGTATTTAATATATGATAAATACTGCCAAACTGACCTAAAAAAAAGTGGTACCAACTGGAAATCCCACGAACAGTAAATAAGAATACATATTTTTCTGTACCTTCCTTGTCAGGCATTAAAATTATTTAAGAATTTTGCAAGTCTTTTTTTATTTGAATGAATTTTTAAAAATTTCCCTATTACTAATGCTGTATATATTATTGTTATTAGCTCTCTGCATTTCATTTTCTGTAAATGAACTATTCTCAAACTTTCTCCACCTTCATATTAGATTCTTTTATATTGAAATTTGCGAGAGTTCTTTATATATTCTGGTAACTAAACTTTCGTTTGCAAAAAATGGTGTAATACTCGCTCACTATCTCTCACCTGTTATAACATCAATATTTCTTTTGTAGAGAAGCTTAAAAGTTTTAATGGTCAAACCTGTCACTTTTTCTCTGTATCTTTCTGGATACTGTGTCTTGCTTGAATTTTGCTCACCTCCCCCCCTCCACAAAGAGGATTAGATTATTTTATATTATTTCTAAACTCTTTTTATAGTTTCTATGATTAAATAATAAATCCATCTTGAATTTACTTTGGAGTAATCTGTGGGAAGAAAGTATCTTAATTTTTTTACCAGAAAACGGTCCATATACAATTGACATGAAATCTCACCCTACTAATATGAAATGTCACCTTCATGATATACAAAATCTCTAAATTGTTTTGTTTCACTAACTCTTGTGCCAATAGCCACTTACACTGAATAAAAATATTCTTGTGATCTTAAAGAATATTTTGAAGTTATTATTGAAAAAGGCTTTTTTCATTAATTTTTTGTTTTGACTTTTCTTGGACATCCTTTTATCAAGGTGAATTTTAGAAATCTGTCAAGGTCCTTGAAAAGGTTTACTGGAACTGAGCTCAGAATCACAGTGAATTTGAAGATCAACAAGTTGGAGAGTCCTATCTCCCATTTAGGAACACAGCAGATTTATTACTTTTATTTATATCATCTTTTTATGGTCTTCAGGAAAGTTTCAGGTTTTCAAAAAATTCCCACATAGGTATCACGTATTTCTTGTTAATTGATTATTCCTTTTGTTGTTCTTATAAACAGAATAATTTTACTCATAATGTTTTAAAATTGGTCATTCCTACTATATGGAAATGCTAATGATTTTCACATAATGATTCATACCATTGTCCTAAACTCATTGATTCTAAGACTTTGTGGGTTGGTAATTACATGTTGGATAGAAATGATAATCTTGTGTCTTTCCAGATTTATACCTCTAACTATTTTTACTTGTCTTTTTTATTGGCTAGAACTTCCATAAAAATCTGAAAGTGCTGAAAGAGGGTAAAACTTTGTTTTTCTGACTTAAAAGAGAAAGCTTCTGATATTTCATGTGGTGATAGGTAACTTGTATGTCTGATAATAAACACACACAAATAAACATTTCATTTTTTTATTCTCAATTTTTCTGTGGCACCCTCTTTTAGGTGGGGTTTTTATAAATAGTATATGCTTAATTGTGTTTTTACAAGCCCAATATATTTCCACTTGGAAATCAACTTATGGACCTGAATTCTGATAACTAGTATGTGTGGCCCCTTTCAGTCATCTTATTTTGTTTTGTATTTACCATGCTTTTTTTCTTTTCCTGCTCTGTTAAACTGGTCAAGTTTTAAGCATTCCTTTTCTTCTTTCCTTTCGTCATTTGGATGTTAAAAGCATCATATTTCTGTTAATTTAGAGGTTAGCTTGGAGAAGGCAATGGCACCCCACTCCAGTACTCTTGCCTGGAAAATCCCATTAGGAGCCTGGTAGGCTGCAGTCCATGGGGTCGCAAAGAGTTGGACATGACTGAGCGACTTCCCTTTCACTTTTCACTTTCATGCACTGGAGAAGGAATTGGCAACCCACTCCAGTGTTCTTGCCTGGAGAGTCCCAGGGACGGGGGAGCCTGGTGGGCTGCTGTCTATGGGGTCACACAGAGTCAGACATGACTGAAGTGACTTAGCAGCAGAGGTTAGCTTTAACATTTTAAACCATATTTAAAATTCTTTTTGCCATCAGTCAATTCTCTTATGAAGCATGACAAGAACACCACCATTCCTCCTCATACTTGTTCACATTGAAATTTTTTTGCCTTTTTTTTGTTTGGTTGGTTTTTTTTTTGAGATTTTTTTGTTCTAGATCATTCGTTTATCTTTTACATTAGGTATGAACAATTATTTTTACATATTGATGGATTTTACAGGTAGAATTCTTTCTCTACTTTTTTATTCTATTTTTCTCTGTCACAGATTAAATTTTTTTTTTTTTTACTACCTGTATCTTTGAGTAATCCTTTTAAGAAAAGGTCATTGGGGGGTAAACTGATGGAATCTTTGCTTTTCTCAAACATGTCCATTTGGCTTCCTCAAAATTTTCAAGGTTATGTCCTTTGCCTTCTGGTCACCAGAACTGATGACACTATTGAGGAGGAATCTGATTCCATTCACATTCTTGTTCATTTTTAGGTAAGCTGCTTTTCTTCTCTCTGGAAGATACGAAAGTGGTTTTCTCCTTATCAAAAACTCTACAAGAATGTGGCCTTTCTGCTAGCTGTTCACATCCATCCTGTTTGGCCTTCGACGGGCCCTTTCACTCTGCAGGCGTGTGCGTTTCATTTGCTTGGGAAACCTTTCTCCTCTAGTTTCTGCATCTCTTTTCTCCACTGTCTCTCTTCTTGCCTTCCAGACCTATCAGATGGATCGCTTCTTTTAACTTTTCTTTCCTATTTTCCACACCTGTCTGTCTGTCTTCTGTTCTACTTGATTTCACTTACGGAGACCCTCTTATAGAACACTAAATCAGACTTCAGCTGCATCCAGTCTATCATCCACCTACTGGATTCCTTTTGGAATTATGTCTTTAAATCCCTAAGAATAACTTTAAATTGTCTAATTACTCTTTCTCAAAGTAAGCAATAAATTCTTGCTTTATAGATGAAGTGTCCTCTGGAATCAGATAGTAGTTTAATTTTTGAAGACGTCTTGTCTCTTTCTCAGACTGTCTGCTCCCTTCATGACTGGTTCATCTCTGTAAGTCATTTTGAGCCTTCCCTTTCAAATTGATGCCTTTCTTGTAAAGTCTGGTCATCCTAAGCTGTCTGTCTGTATTTATAATGAAGGACTAGCTTTGATTAATGAACACAGCAAGTTCTGCGTGTTAGCTATAAGATTTTAGACAAGTTTTCTTCCTATGCCTTAGTTTATTCATCTCTAAAATGGGATACTACTACTACTCACTTCATAGGAATGTTCTGAGAATTAAGTAAATTAACACACACAATGCCAAGTGTTTAGACTAGTGTGCAGCACGTGGCACTACTCCATACGTGTTAGTGAGTGTTATTTCTATGGATCTCCTCCACCCTGCTGGGCTGGCTGGAGTTTTCTTAAGTGGGTGAGACATGACTGGTTACCTGGTCGTGAAGCCGGGAGGCAGGTGGGCTCTCTACCAACGGATGCAAGCTTGGCTTTACCCTAGTGTAGACGGCTTGAGCAGATCTTCTCTTGGGCGGAACTGCATTCCATCTCATCTTTGACCATCCTGCCTCCTTCCTATAAGCTCAACCCTTGCTGCTCTCGTAGGCCCCCACATTCTTACCAGAAGTCCTTCCCAGGCAAGTAGCTGTTCACTTTCTTCACAGGGGAATTCTCAGGTCTGATTAAATGTGTATGCTGCCTGCTGCCAGGGGAAGGGTTGGGGAACTGGGGTTTGGAAGTAGTTCTCTAATTCCCTAACACTGTCTCACCCTCACTTTTCTTTTCACTTGTTCACTTTCTGTTTGAGATTCTGCCAGCTTTGTTCTTACCATTATAGTAGTTTTCTCCCATAAGCGCTCTGCTCCGTGGTTTTTATTTTCTCTGTTATTGTATATCTGCTCCCATTTGCTTTCTAACTGCCAATAATTCTTTACAATTTCTGGTCAGCTAATAGCACTCTTTCTCTTTTTAGTGCTCATTTTCTATTAAAGAATGTATTTTCTACCTATTTAATGATTTGGGGCAAAAAGAGGGGTGGATGTTAGTGCTCAGTCCTCTAACGTGAGCCAAGTCATATAAGTTTTCATACTAGTTAATACATTAATATCCACTGGTAACAAGGGTGAGACCTGTTTATGCACTGCACCTACTTTTAGAAAGACACATTTATGTATATTATACACATTTAATCAAGGACTTAATTTGATGACCATTTAAAATGCAAAGCCAAAGAAGAGACATTAATACTTACCAAGTATCCATATAACTATGCAGTTATATATAATAGCTTTATCTGTCTATATATGCATCATATAACTATAACAATACAGAGAGTTAATCTAGAAGCTAAAGTAGGATCATTTCACTTTTGTTCCTTTTCTATAAATAAACAGAAGTGTACCCAAAGGGCTCATAATCCGTGTTCTCAGTATTTCTGAAGGCTTCCTATCAAATACGCTCTTATTACCCACAATTTTATATATTGATTTGGATTACATATTTTGAAGAAAAAATTCAATATCAGCCATTCTTGCTTTCCCCTCCCTTTTTATTGAACTACCAACACTAATACAGCACATCACTAAGCAAAAAGTGCTATTTACTATGCAAAAGGCACAGTCAGTGATTGGCATCTAAGACCAATTGATCTACCCATTACCATTATCTCCCTACCTCCACTAGCACTACTATGAAGCTATTGATTTAAACACCGTCGATCGGTTTCCATTTTCTGATTTTGGGCAGGCCAATTAAGAAAGTGAGTAATTGTGATTACATTGCTTCAGGATCAATTACATTTGATGTAAGACAAAGTGTTCTTTTGGAATACACACAAAAATAATTTTTGATATAGTGTGGTTATGTACTTAATACAAATCTACAATAAATAACTAATTCATACCTTCACAATAGAAAAACATATTAATGCAGATGCTTATAATAGCTAAGGCTATTTTCTGTCTAAAATAAATTAATCATTTTCCTAAAATTAGTTTAAGAGAATCTGAGAAAAAATTTTTCATATATACTTTCCAATGGAAGATAGAAATAAAACATTATCTAAATATTTTTCCCTAAAGAGACTTAGTTAATTGTCAAAGACAAGATGTAAATCTTATCTAATGAACTAAACAGAAAATCTTTGTAGTGAAAAAATATTTTTAAAAGCTCTTCACTGCACAGATGTATGGCAAAAACCACTACAATACTGTAAAGTAATTAGCCTTCAATTAAAATAAATAATTTTTTTAAAAAAGGTTTTTAATATAAACTGAAGAGAAAAAAGAATTCTTTTAGTTCTTAATTTTGCCCTAACAGTGCATAAGCTTTGTCATTGGGTTCACATTGTCGAAATCATTAAAATGAATATACCTCTGGTGTTGGAGGCAAATCTATTTAGAGTGATGTTACTCATAGTCTTGTGCTCAGTAATATTGATCTGTGTTGTTTGTCTAATAGAAAAATAATAAACAATTACTAGGCAATGTTGGGAAAAGTAATCAGTTTTTATATATCACTAATATAGCAGACCTCCCAAAACATAAAGGTGATGATCTGCATAAAATCAATGTGCTATGCTACATTGCTTATATTCATCATTGCAGGTTCTCAGCAATAAATGGTATAATATTAGGCCTGACTTACTAGTATTGAAAAGGTATATGAAAAAGAAAGATTCATTATACTTAACCTATAAACTTATTTAAAAGTGTCTGTGTATTTCCTAATCTGGAGGTTTTTATCATAACAAATTCTGTTAGAAGCTACCTAAAATTTAGATAAATAAAATGTCTCAATTCTTCTCAGAATAAGAACAAAGGACTTTAATCAAAATAACAAATTATATCTTAAATCAGAAAAATAGAAAAGAAGTGAGTTCAAAGATAATTCTTAAAGACACACAAATACAGCTAGTTTGCTAATAGTTTCTGGATTTCATCAGAAGTGTATAACACATTATATAAAACAATAACAATGAAAAATCTCAATCCTAGAAAAGCTCTTTTAAATAGTATTCACCTATGAAACCTTTGCCAACTGATAAATGTTCTCTTTTGAATTTCATCAAAAGCAGTTTGTAAATTAAAGTGAAAAGGGAAAAATGTATGGGTTTTTGGTACTGACAGAATCAGTAATCCTCCACTTTAGGGGCTTAAGATACCATATAAAATGTTTCAAAAGGTATCTTCCCTGGGCTAGCCAACAATATTATGAAATTTAATTTCTCCTGAGTTCTCCTCACAAATTTTCTCATAAATTTTCCAAAAGCATAGAGATAAACAAAAAATATATATATATATTTAGCAGGCTTTAGCAAACTGACTGTGTGGATCACTATAAACTGTGGAAAATTCTTAAAGAGATGGGAATACCAGACCACCTGATCTGCCTCTTGAGAAACCTGTATGCAGGTCAGGAAGCAACTGTTAGAACTGGACATGGAACAACAGATTGGTTCCAAATAGGAAAAGGAGTACGTCAAGGCTGTATACTGTCACCCTGTTTATTTAACTTATATGCAGAGGACATCATGAGAATTGCTGGGTTGGATGAAGCACAAGCTGGAATCAACATTGCCGGGAGAAATATAAATAACCTCAGATATGCAGACACCACCCTTATGGCAGAAAGTGAAGAGGAACTAAAAAGCCTCTTGAAGAAAGTGAAAGAGGAGAGTGAAAAACTTGGCTTAAAGTTCAACATTCAGAAAATGAAGATCATGGCATTTGGTCCCATCACTTCATGGCAAATAGATGGGGAAACAGTGTCAGACTTATGGTGATTGCAGCCATGAAATTAAAAGATGCTTACTCCTTGGAAGAAAAGTTATGACCAACCTAGACAGCACATTAAAAAGCAGAGACACTACTTTGCCAACTAAGGTCCGTCTAGTTAAGGCTATGGTTTTTCCAGTAGTCATGTATGGATGTGAGAGTTGGACTGTGAAGAGAGCTGAGTGCCGAAGAATTGATGCTTTTGAACTGTGGTGTTGGAGAAGACTCTTGAGAGTCCCTTGGACTGCAAGGAGATCCAACCAGTCCATCCTAAAGGAGATCAGTCCTGGGTGTTCACTGGAAGGACTGATGCTGAAGCTGAAACTCCAGTACTTTGGCCACCTCATGCGAAGGGTTGACTCATTGGAAAAGACCCTGATGCTGGGAAGGATTGGGGCAGGAGGAGAAGGGGAAGACAGAGGATGAGATGGCTGGATGGCATCACTGACTCGATGGACATGAGTTTGGATAGGCGCTGGAAGTTGGGTGATGGATAGGGAGGCCTGGTGTGCTGCTTCATGGGGTCACAAAGAGTCGGACACGACTGAGCAACTGAACTGAACTGAACTGATGTTGAAGCTGAAACTCCCAATATTTTGGCCACTTGATGCAAAGAGCTGACTCATTTGAAAAGACCCTGATCCTGGGAAAGACTGAAGGCAGGAGAAGAAGGGGACGACAGAGGATGAGATGGTTGGCTGGCATCACCAACACAATGGACATGCGTGCTGTGGTTCATGGGGTCACAAAGAGTTAGACACAACTGAGCGACTGCAGTGAACTGAACTGAATAAACTGAAGTTTAACTATGTATGGAAGAAAGAAAAGTGTTAGTCATTCAGTCGCGTCCGACTCTTTGCGACGCCATGGTCTGTGGCCCATCAGTGGACTACAGTTCAGGAATTCTCACACATCATTAGAGTGAAACTGAAAGTGCTAGTCACTCAGTCGTGCCCAGCTCTTCGCCACCCCATGGACTGTAGCCCACCAGGCTCCTCGGTCCATGTACTTCTCCAAGCAAGAATACTGGAGTGGGTTGCTATTTCCTTCTTCAGGGGATCTTCCTGATCCAGGGATAAAATCCGGGTCTCCCACATTGCAGCCAGATTCTTTACTGTCTGAGCCATCAGAGAAGCTCTTAACCACATATAGCAGACTGTAATGGCTATCTGTGTAACAAATACCAAAAATACATATACCACACTTAATATGTGTAACTATTTCACAGCAGTCTAAATACTGCCAAAGAAAAACACGATTGTGTAAATATTTTCTCTCACAGAAAAAGCTTCTGAAAGTCTTGATTTTGATCTGCTATTGTTTATAGTAACAAGAAACACAGAACGCCTGAACTTACCACAACTGGAAACTGGCAGTCTGAGTGGAATCACAAAAGTCAATACCCACTGAAACAGTAATGGATCCCGCAGGCTCAAGAGATTCTAGGAAATAAGATAATTTGGACATGAAAACACAGAAGAAGTGAAAAAGAGGCAAACTAAACACTGAAAACATATGTAATATTTGTGGTTTGGTTAAAGTAGTCAAATTTAATAATCTGTAAGAATAATTTGAAACTAACGGTATTAAAGCAAATTATAAAGTAATGTCACCTCAAGGCTTTCTTTTTTACAACGTAATTCTGCACATAACTACAATGAACATATTACATCTATTTGTTTCAGAAATAGAGCTCATCCTGAGAAATTCCATGTTTTACAGTTGTGTCTTGATAGGAACTGAAGGTGAGAAGGAAATAAATATTTCCCCGTTTCGAACATCTGTACCAGACTCTGGGTGTTATAAGAGATTATGTACTTAAAACTATGGAATATTTACTCTAGATATGAAAAATACATTTTCAGCAATGTCCTAAATTTTCACAGGGGAAAAAGTCCAAAATTTAAAGCATGCAAATTAAAGCAAAGTTGGAAGAAGAAATTAACTTGTCCTCAGCTATTACTGAAGATAACTGGCATTATATGAACGAAAACAGTAAGTCTAATTGTATTATTTGAAGAATTACTCAAAGAAAATTTAGTAGCAGATGTTATCTTGAGAAAACAAATTATAAAATGACATTCTGTAGATGCGTAATTTCTGAACTTTCACCTATCAACTAATCAAGTGTCGGAAATAACTGCTTCAATATACAGTACTGGTTAATAATAATAAAACTCAAGATAAACAATAACATGATTTTACACTGCTTATGACTCCAGAGTCAAACAGTAATGCTATACATTAGAATAATAAGGGATCTTAAACGTATACCTATTTAGTATAAATGTTTGTATATATTCTATATTTAAATAGAAACCATTCACTTTTGATTTCTACTTTGTTTAAAGTCTCCAGTATAACTGTGGTTGTATTGTTAGTTGCATTATTGGATGTAACTATATTTTAGCAATCACACAATGGTCCAATAGATGGTGATTATCCTAGGGCTTGTGATAGGTATAATTTCCCATTTAATGCTAACCATTACAGAAATCATGGTACAGGTAGGACAAAATAATTCAATAAGCTTAAAATATTAAGAAGTATTTTTATATCTAAAAGCCTAAATGAAGATTAAGCACTATAAGGAAGTATTTGATGCTGACTTTTAAAGTGTTATTGGTGTGCTGATTCTAGTTGGAATTCCATTTATTTGTAAACCTAACATTTACCAGGAGGGTATGTAAGTACCCCAGAAGCCTTGCTACTTAATCTTTGACAAACAGGCTTTACTGTAAATAACTACAATGATAGTTTTCTTGCACTTCTCCTAAAGCCTACACCGCATCAGTTCACAGCTGTCAGTCACACTGTTCAATGCTCTTCTTCACTGAACCCTTGATGCTTTCTTCTGTGCACAGATATACTGGTGTTTGGTCTTGTTTGCACCTGACACCACCTTGGTAGCAAATGCTGTCATCTTCAAAAAACGATGGCACTCGGGACTAGATCTTTCTACATGTATCCTCATATCTCATTTGACCAAGTGACAGTTCTTAGGATGCCTTGATGATGTCACTGTCTGACACAGTCTCATAACATCCTCAGTCTTAAGATAACTAACTGCGAGCTGAGTGCCATACTGATTCTGGAGGCTGGTTCATGATCAATGGTGTGTTTTATTATATGAAAGCTTCAACAGCAGAGGGGCTTCCCTGGTGGCTCAGATGGCAAAGCATGTGCCTGCAATGTGGGAGACCCAGTTCGATCCCTGGGTCGGGAAGATCCCCTGGAGAAGGAAATGGCAACCCACTCCAGTACTCTTACCTGGAAAATTCCACGGACTGAGGAGCCTGGTAGGCTACAGTCCATGTGGTCACAAACAGTTGGACATGACTGAGCAGACATGAATTCGGACACTTTCACTTTCAAGAGCAAAGTGATCAGCATAAAATTATTCATATAACAGATTTTTATAATATTTGAAGCCTACTATAATACATTGGAAAAGTTTATTCAGGCAGGGGTCTACAGTTGAATACTGGTTCTGAATCATTACAATAGACATGAAAGGGTTATGCAGAAATGGCTGAAAAACACTGGTTCTGTTATACCACTATATTAATAACGAAAAATGAAATCACACAGGATGCTGTCTACTATGATGGGACAGTTGTATAGTAACTGGTGAAATCTTAGCTGAACTCAAACTTGTCAAGTGTTAACACAGAGTCACTGAATATAGTGCAGCGAGCCTAAGGCTATTCTTTGGGTGTGTGTGTGTGTGCGTGTGTGTGTTAAATTTCCTGTGTCCATGTACCTGATCTTCGTGGGAAAATGGCACTTTATTCCTAACACTCCTGCAAGGAATCCAGTTTCATGCTAACGGCAGGGCAAAATCCTGACAAAAAAGTTTTCTCATATTACAGAAAAAAGAGAATAGACTGGTGACAAATAAGAAAGTCACTGACTCCTTAACATACGTATATGTGCTTATTAAAGAACACAAGTATCTTACTTACTTTATTTCACAAAAATACGAAGATGCAGTATTTTTGTTGCATCCTTAGGATGTTTCTGGAGGACTAATTAAGATATATCATACTCTGAGCTCTACTGTTATCTACTGCCTGGGAATCTATACTGCATGGGAAAAAACTCTGTATCCTGCGGGTATCCAGTAAATGCCAACAAAATGAATGAAACCCTATGGTCAGGAAATCTGCCTAAGAAAAGAAAGCCTATTACTAGTACTGAGGCAATGATATATATTCATATTTTATTTTGGTACGAAGGCCATACTCTGAAATTTATTCTATTTATTTCTTCTGTTCTACATAGGCCAACAAAAGGTCAACTCATCAACTCATTATGCCAGCTCAAAGAAATGTTAATACTGTTCTACTGTTTTAACCTTTGGATAACATTTTCAACCTTCAGACAGTGCATATATCAGTTGCTTGATGCTTCTTAAAGTAACTTTTTAACTAGATAAAAAAAGCTGGATTGCAAGCAATAAAAAAGAACACAAATTGGGATACTCTTAATTCCTTGGCAATATGTTAACCACAAAATAAAAAGAATCAGCACACTGTATTCTTTAAATGGTGTCTTAATTACCAAATTATTTTTTAAAAAGGATTATTAAGCAGGTTCTGAAATCAATTTACTTTAACTCTACTTCTCTCTGCTTTGGCTGCTACCAAATTTCATCTAAATATTAGGAATTTTTTATCTCTTTGTGGAAAAAATATAACACAAAGGATGATTTTTTTACTGAATGACTCATTAAAATGACAGAGGAGAGAATTCAACAATGTCAAAGAGCTCACTCAGGCAAAGATGGAAAATGACAGAATAACTATATGATAGGAAATAAGGAGTAAAGAAGGTACAGTTACCTGGTCAAAAGGCTTTGCTCACCTCAAGTATCATAAAATAGGAACTATGTGGACCTGATTATAACACTTCAAGGATTCAATGACAGAAACCTTATATCACTTTTAATTAAGATCTTTTCTGAAGCTTCTTTCAACTAAACTGTAGGACTGCCTCCACTCATACAAAACCAAAATAGAGCTGAACATTCTAACTACTGTACCATTTTAAAAATTCAAAGTAAGCCATACAACTGTTACGCTTAATGCTAAGAAGGTGTACCTCCTGTAGCAGCTGGGGAGACAGTATGATGTAGCGGGCCCGGAGGCAGCCTGGAAGGCGCATGGTGCACAGCAGGGGCAGCCTACTCGGTGTCAGCTGGCTGTGCAGCAGGTGGGGATAAAGCACGGGCACCGCCATACTCTTGTGCTTTATCCGTGAACAGCGAGATTTCTGGGTTTGTCCTTTAGTGTGAAAAGATGCTGATTTTTAAATGGTGGCAACAGATTAAAACACATGATGTGTGAAAATACCAGTGGGCGTTTCTGCCTTCGGAAACATACTGTGGGCTTTCTGCCTTCAGAAAGAGGAAGACAAACAGTATACACCCTCTCAGTCTTTGCTCCCTTTATATTTCAATCTACAGAATGTGAAGGAAAATGGGGAAGAAAAGATGCAGGAGGTACTATAACCAAAAGGCAAAGTAAAATCATGCAGGGAAGGAAGCTGACCAGGAAAAGAGGTGGGGGCAGGTGATGCGGGTAGGAAAAATGCACAGCAATTTTGATTCTCCAGAACCATTCTTTCATCAGTACTGGTTATCACCACTGATGGTACTTGATTTGCTAGGGGCAAAGAAATGTATTTATCTTATACAATAAATTTGGTTTAAAAAGGAAAAACTAATGTTGGGTTGGCCAAAAAGTTCATTCAGGTCCTACCACGCCATGGTAATGAAAAAACCCAAATTAACTTTTTGGCCAACCCAATATAAACCGAGTTTGGTAAAAATCAATAAAATAATACGTATTCTCCTTTATTTTAAAAATAAACATGTTTAATTATCAAATACAGTTAAAGCAATAAATGAGAATTAATATTTACCTATTGGATTAAAAACATGCATTTGCATGCCCATAGGAAGCTTTTTCCCCCCTACATGGATATTTTCTATCTTCTGATCAGTGGTATTATTCAGTGTTATTTGCACAGAGACCATCTTATCACCAAAAATGCAAGGCTGTCTTGGAAAGAAGTAATGGGCAGCGAGTCCTTTCCCGCTCATTCGATGAAGCAGCACATGAGTTTTCCCTGGTACGAAGACAGGAGTACTGACCTATCACACATTGGAAAAAGAAAAAAAATAGTGAATTAGTAAAAATAACTACTAATTCTTAGAAAATATGTAAAAATTCATAACATTTAACTCTTATTTTCCCTAAAGTATTAAATAAATCACAATAAGACATAATAGTAGGGTATCGCATAGATAGATATGAAGTCAGAAATTATAAAAATTCTTCTGTACTCTCCATGCATATATTAAAATATTTTGACAATCTACATCTAAAAAAGAAGAGAATAATTGCAGTTATAGAAATATATATATTTTTTAGAGTTTATAAACTTTATTTTCTTCCTAGGTATATTTTGGACATTTTTCCAATTTCCTTTTTATTTTTAATAATTTGTCTTTTGATTTCCTTGGGCTTTCAAACTATAAGATATAAGGCAGAACTTATATCTGCCTATAAGTTCATTATAGGCAGATTATAGTATCTTTCATTATAGGTAGATACTTATACTTTCATTTCCAATCTTGACTCCTTTAACTTTTTTCATCTTGAATTTCTTTCACTATAAACTGAAGACTATAACCTCCTTTTTAAGCGGTTCTTCCTTTGCTTTAATGATTAAAAGATTTTCCCTGCCTCAAGATTAGGTAACTATTCATTTACATTTTCTTCCAGAGCTCTTATGGTTCCAATTTTTCAATTTATGAGGAACTAATTTAGGTAGAGAGTCCCTTGGACTACAAGGAGATCCAACCAGTCCATCCTAAAGGAGATCAGCCCTGGGTGTTCACTGGAAGGACTGATGATAAAGCTGAAACTCCAGTACTTTGGCCACCTCATGCGAAGAGTTGACTCATTGGAAAAGACTCTGATGCTGGGAGGGATTGGGGGCAGGAGGAGAAGGGGACGACAGAGGATGAGATGGCTGGATGGCATCACTGACTCGACGGACGTGAGTCTGAGTGAACTCTGGGAGTTGGTGATGGACAGGGAGGCCTGGCATGCTGTGATTCATGTGGTTGCAAAGAGTCAGACATGATTGAGCGACTGAACTGAACTGAACTGAATTTAGGTATATTTACTCTATATTTAATCATTTTCCTCCAAATACTTAACATCTGTACATGATTCAATGATTAGCTTTTCCTCAATGATCTATAAATGCAAACATTCTAATTATTTAGTTGGAGACATTTTTGAACCTTGATAGAACTGCTAAATCAGTACCACACTGTTTCATTTCTTAAAGCCCCACAATCTGAATCAGTTGTTTGACCAAACAGTCCAGTTCAGTTCAGTTGCTCAGTTGTGTCCGACTCTTTGCGACCCCATGAATCGCAGCACGCCAGGCCTCCCTGTCCATCACCAACTCCCAGAGTTCACTCAGACTCATGTCCGTCGAGTCAGTGATGCCATCCAGCCATCTCATCCTCTGTCGCCCCCTTCTCCTCCTGCCCCCAATCCCTCCCAGCATCAGAGTCTTTCCTAGTGAGTCAACTCTTCGCATCAGGTGGCCAAAGTACTGGAGTTTCAGCTTTAGCATCAGTCCTTCCAAAGAAATCCCAGGGCTGATCTCCTTCAGAATGGACTGGTTGGATCTCCTTGCAGTCCAAGGGACTCTCAATAGTCTTCTCCAACACCACAGTTCAAACACATCAATTCTTCGGCGCTCAGCTTTCTTCACAGTCTAACTCTCAAAGTGTCCCTTATTCCTCCACCCACCCCGCCCCCCTGCCAATATTTTCTTGGCTAATCACCTGTTTTTGTTTCCACTGAACTTTAGACTCTTTGAGCTAAATTCAATTGTGATTGGAATCAAAGGCAGCATATTAAGTAAAAAAAAAAACAACCCATCCATTCTAAAATCATAAGGTGGCTGTCTTTCCATTCAAAGTACTACATGTGACTTGACATAGGAAGGCTTTAAAAACAAACAATTTGTAATTAAACAGGCCCAATCAAGATTTGTTCCTAACAAGCGTACTCTCCCAAATTAGGTTTCCTATTATAATTTAACCTGTTCAACAGGTTCACCATGCCACTGACATCTGGTATATAAAAAGCTTAATAATAATACTAATCATTTAAAATGCATCAACAAAAATCCAAGAGTTAAGTAGAAAAGCAGAAGAGAAGCAGGAATCTGGAGTTATAAGCAGCCAGGAATTAGGTTCTTTGAAGGCAGGCCTTATGTCATTTAAGAGCTATCAACTTGTCTGAGTTGGTTTATTGAATTCTCTCAATGTAGTTCTGGGACACATGGTCCAACTTGTCTCAAAATTCTGCACCTTTATTATGATAGTTTAAATGATGCTAAAGCAGTGTGCAGCAATGGAATAAAAACAGTATGATTGTCTTTACTCATTCTTTCCACACTCAGCCAAGTTCAAGAAGCACTCTTTAATGAAGTTAGCATCTAAAAAGGTCGTCTGTAACAATCCTCCAAGCTTATCTATGATACTGCAAAAAAGCCTATGTTTTCTTTCACAGTAAAATAGCTCCTAAATGGCATTTAGAGGGTAATAATATAGCTTTTTTTTAACTACAGAGATGGGCTAAATGAGAACGACTGTTTTTTCTAACCTATTTCCTAAGTTCACACAAGTCACATTTAGTGAATCTCCTCTAATATCTTAACTACATAGATGATATTTTGTGCAAGAAAACCAGTAGGTTCCATAAATCCTTTGCCAATTTCCACATGTAATACAATTAATCCTGACAAGAAAACAAGACTTTAGTTCAACATTTTGTGTATCAGATTAGTTACCTATACTCCAGAAGCACACGTATGATCTGTGGGTGCTTATATTCTAAGACAGCTTTTCTGACTTTACAGTTGATAAATAATGATTATTTTACTAAATGTTAAAACAGTAGTAAAAGGTAAATTGATTAGAGAATGACCTAGGCTGCGGCTGTGAAAATGAGGATTTAAGTTTAAAGATACGTGAAAAATCTGAACAAAACAGACCATCTTTGGCCCACAAGCCAAATATGACCTGCTGCCGGTCTGGTGAAGTGTTTCTGGAACACAGACATTTGCATTCTTTGACATACTGTGGATGGTTGCTCTTCTGCTCTATGGTGGAAGAGCTGAGTACTTCCAATGCCTAACATATTTACCATCTGGACCCATTATAGAAAACGTTGGCTGACCCCTGACCTAAGGGCACAATGTCATATCCTTCCTTCTCCAGTTGTTGAGGAACAGTTCTCCATATTCTCTCATAATTCTGCGCAGCTTCTAAGGAATGGCATTAGCAAACAGCTTTGCTCCTGAAAATCTTTTCCAGGATGTATAACAGTCTTTGGAAACGGTTCAGTGCCTCCCCTCTGGCGCAAAGGTTGAACAGATTTACCAAAAGACCCTCATAAAAGGTTGGGATCTTTAATGCTGAAAATCTTCTCTAAAGCAACACACCACATGTGCAGTCATACCTGGCATTCATTGTGTCACCCTGTGAAGACTGGGGGAGTGGCAAGAACGATGTTCCCCTGGCTACTGCTACTGCTGTGAGTAATAAACTGTCCTCTGCCTTTGACACAGGAGTCTGCGTCTTCTATCAGTAGCCATGAAGTTGTCTCAGGCTAATTTGTTAACCTGCAAGTGAGGCAACATCTCATACCCTTCACAGTTCTCTGATATCTATTCATGTCCTTATTTTTTGGTCACTCACCAATTCCCAGATCCACTTACTCTAAACAGCTAAATTAACACTGAGTAGGACTACCATGTACAGCTGTATAGCTGTAACTGCCTGAGACTGGAATATGAGCTAAAAACCTAGCTTACACTAAAGGGCACCTTTACAGAATGTTCACAATGGTACCGCCTGGGCTAGCGCACTTTGCTACTGAGAAGCCTACTTTATATAGTAGAAGCTACTTTTTTCTTTCCACTTTCCTTTGTAAAAGTTGATTTTATAACCTGGATAATTATTTCTATGGGTTTCTGATGTCATAATGTCTTCTGATGGCTAAGTTTTATGACAGACACTGAGGAATCAGAATTCAGTGTTTCAGGACTGCTTTTATCTGGTTGAAGACTAAAGGCTAGTCTTTCAACGGCGCTTTCTCCCCAGTGCTCCACCTATAAAGGCTATGTCCGGGACTGCCTAACACATCCGACCATCTTCTAAGAATGTTGCCATTCAGTTCCTGAAGCAGCCGGCATGTTCTCATGACAACTCCTATCTGACCACATTAAGGAATGCCTCAGGAATGGACGCCTGGCCCAATGAGTACCTTTTCCAGGATTTTTGGATTTGGCACTTGGGACGTAGAGTCAATCTCTCCCAAGCGGCTAAAAGTCTGAGATTTAAAACTCTAATGTCTGTGGCCACATTTCCTGCCACATTGCTCAGCAAGAAATAAAACAAAGCACAGACGAGAGAGAGCCCGGCTGGTATCTTTGGTTTGGATGCTTCTTAAAGCTGACATCTTCCTACCATTTCTGAAGTGTGGCTTTCTGTAAAATACTCTAGGAAGTGGAACCCTCTGCCCCTTTTCTTTGGTTTAAGCCAGTTCAAATTCAGTTTCTGTCATTTAACTCTCCCAACTCAACTACTAATCAGGATCAGTCAGATTTCAGGATGCTAACTGGGGGACTGGGGAATAAAATCATAATGGGAGAATGTACTTTCTCATGCTTTCCCCTAAAGCCCTGGTAGAGATGTTATGGCCAAACTCATGCATGGCATCTGATTAGGTTCAACTATATCAATCTACCAATTCTGTAGATCAAAGAGTTGAATTAGAGCAAAAGAAATAAAAGCAAAAACAAACAAATGGGACTACGTTAAACTTAACAGTTTTGCACAGCAAAGGAACTGCTGACAAAATGAAAAGATAATCTACTGGACAGGAGAAAATATTTGCGCATGATATGACCAATAAGGAGTTAGTACCCAAAATACATGAACGGCTCATACAATTCAACATCAGAAAAACCACCCAATTAAAAAATGGGCAGAAGATCTGAATAAACATTTCTTCAAAGACTACACTCAGATGTCCAGCTGGCGCATGAAAAGATACTCAACATCTTTAACTATAAGGGAAATGCTAATTAAAACCACAACGAGATATCACTTCACAGCTATCAGAATACACACCACGTCTTCTCTATCCATTCAGCTACTGATGGACCTTTTGGCTGCTTCCAGACCTTGACTGTTGTAAGTATGTTGCTATGAACACTGAAGTGCATGCAGTTTTTCAAATTAGTGTTTCTTTTTTGGGGATATGTACCCAGGAGTGGAATGTAATATGGCAGTTCTATTTTTCGCTTTTGAGAAACCTCCATGTTATTTTTCACCAATTTACACTCCTACCAACAATGTAGATGGGTTCCCCTTTCTCCACATCCTCACCAACAATTGTTGTGTTCCACCAATGTAAACTGGTGGAAAATAATATGGAAGTTCCTCAAAAAACTAAACATAGAACCACCATCTGACATTCCACTCCTAGATACATAGCCAAAAAAAAAAAAAAGAGAAAATACTAATTTGAAAAACTACATGCACTTTATGTTCTTAACAACATATTTACAATAGCCAAGATCTGGAAGCAACCAAAATGTCTATCAATAGGTGAATGGCTAGAGAAGATGCGGTGTGTATATACATATACACACACATATACATACAGTGGAATACCACTCAGTATTCCAGATAATTATACTTATCTCAGTATAAGAGAATTAAAGTTTTGCCATCTGCAACAACATGGATGGACTTGGAGGGTTTTATGCTAAGTGAAACAAGTCAAACAAAAAAAGACAAACACTGTATGTAGAATCTAAAAAAGAAAACATACCAGTGAATATAACAACAAGAAAGTAGACTCACAGGTATAAGAACAGACTAGTGGTAACCGGTGATGAGAGGAAAGGGAAAGGGGAGAGACGGGAGTAGGAGGCTAAGAGGCACAAACTAATGTGTATAAACTAAATAAGCTCCAAGGATATATCATGCAACACAGGGAATACCGCCAACATTTTATAACTACTATAGATGGAGCATAACCTTTAAAAACTGATTTATTATATTGTTCATCTGAAACGTAAATAATTTTGTACATCAACTATACCTCAAAAAATAAAGAGAAAAAAAAAAAAAGAGTGGAATTAGTAATTCTTATGGTTCAATCTAAAAGCCTGCTTTGGTTCCAGGCTACTCTCTTTAGGGAAGAGGAATTCGTGACGTGCCCATACTACTCACTGAAGCTCTATGTTGAGGCTACAGAGCAAAAGCCCGGCTAATTAAGGACTGGTTTGCCTGTCTTTGTTCTCTGACTCTATGTCTCCCTTGGGTATCTTGGGGAGAAAGGTGTGTGACCAAAACCTCACATCTGGATTACTCCTAAAGCCTTCTAGTTGGTCTCCTTGCTCCTATTCTTGCATCCTACAGAGCACATACTGAAAACAGAAGCTAGTAAGAATCAGTTAAAATAAAGTTACATCATATCGCCTCTCTGTTCAAAACCCTTCAGTGGCTCCCAATTTCATTGAAAATGAGACCTAAAAACTCTTATAAAGGCCGATAAGGCCCCATATGGCCTGGCCCCATTGTGTTTCTTTGACCTCATTTCCTGTTACTTTTGAACCCACAACTCCCTTCACTCCAGCCACCCTAACACCCTTCCTGCTCCTTGCACACACCAGTAAGCCTCCCACCCAGGGCCTTGGCACTGGATACCCCGTCCTGGAATGCACTATCTCCAAATACTCACATGGCTCAGTGCCGATATACCTTTGCTCAAATGTTTCCTTCTTAATGAGGGTTAGCCCATTTGCATCTCTTCCTTCTGATTCCCCTTTCTTCTTTTTCCATAGTCACTCAATACCTTCTCGGATACAATACACATAATCACATAATTTGCTTATTTGCTATGTTTATTATCTGTCTCTCCATTTATTCCTTGATTTTATGTTCAATTTATAAAACACAACTGTACCCATTTTTAGAACTCAAAGTATAATTTTTCCACTTTAATTTAGTCTACAGAGATCTATAGATAATATACTACTAGTATTGGTCATAACTATACTTAACAGATGCTGAATGCTCAACACTGTTCCTAAAAATATTACAGTCTTTCAAGGAGCTTACTGTGTTGATAAGTGAAGATTATCAATATTAATATTTGTCGGTTTTAGGATATGACTTGACTAAGAATTTCCTAGTACATATATGACTATGCACAAATGAAAAATACCATATTTCTTAAGGTACACACAAAGAACAATTTAATAATTAGAAGGATTTCTATGATACAAACACTAATTCTTAAAGTATCCAGTTCAGGTAAAAGCATTATTTTCCATTAAATATTGAAACTTGTATAAAGAGGATACTATGAAAGACAATATTTTTAAAGTTTTGATTTAATTATTTAATTGCCAATGTCCAAAGAATTAAAAATTTAGCTGTATTATAAGCAAATGATTTGGGTTATCCTCACTATGATTCCTGAGAAGGTAATTAGCTCAGTAACTGTAATAACTCTAAAATATAAAGCCCCCTTCTAGAGCTAACAGAACAAAAGGCATCAAGTAACAGTGAGATAATCCTCACAAATCTTTACACAGCATATGTTTAAATAATAAAAGTCATTTGTGTACCTTTAGATGGTTTATGAAAATAACCAATCAATTCTGCAGACACAACATTATTTCTAAAGGAAATCTATGTGACTCATGATGCCTGTAGATACACAGAGACAAACCACACATATTTTATCAGTTTATTACAGTAAGCAAATAAGCGTGGAATGAGAGTGCACATAACTGTCTACTTAGCGCTTACTGAAACATTTATAAGAGCTGTTATCTTCCTAATAACAGACAGACAGCGTGCAATTTTAGAGAGGAGAAAAGCTTCATATTTTTTAACACTTCACTAAAAAGTAACTGAAGAGTGTAAAATGAAAAATACTCTGTGCAGTTAGCTGGTAATGGACCATATTATCAACTCAAGTTAGATTTATAGGATACAAACTAGTCACTAATAGTTATTTTATGACATAGCGTGTCTGCTTTTTTTTTGAGATTATTAAGATTAAAGTTGTAAAACTTCTTGCAAAATGATTGAATTATAAAATTTAAATGAGAATTGAAAATAAAACAGGGAGTATCAAGTAAGTGCCAAAGAATAAACCTTGTTCAACATCTGCGTTACTATTTCAGAGATGACACTTCCACATAAAGCTTTATGAAAACAATGTCTTCTAGTCTTTTGCTTCAATCCACATTCAGACACTTAATCGTTTTTAAATATTATCAATCTAACTCTGTTTTTGGACTTCAAAAATATAAAGGTCTATAGTACATAAAATACTTTCTTTATATCTAATTTTGTTTGGTTTATTTTACGGCAGTATATATTTAGATATATGATTTATAAAAAATGACCAGAAAACAGTTGTAAATAAAGATGCAGTTTCATCTTTAAAATTAGCACTTTTTGAGCCAGTGTAAATCTCAACTGGTAAGAACCATAATGCAGAAAGCTAGAGTATTGCTTTATTTGCCCAGTAAACTGTAGAAAGTGAGCCCACTTTAATATTTAGTACTGGGTCCAGGTGGCACAGTGGTAAAGAATCTGCCTGCCGATGCAAGAGATAAGGGTTCGATCCCTGGGTCAGGAAGATCTCCTAAGGAAACGGCAACCTATTCCAATATTCTTCCCTGGAAAATTTCATGGACAGAGTGGCTTAGCAGGCTATATAGTTCAGGGAGTCACAAAGACCCCACACGACTGAGAATACACACACACTCACACACCTAGTTGTTGTTTAGTTGCTGAGTTGGGTTTGACCCTTTTGCGACCCCATGGACTGAAGCCTGCCAGGCTTCTCTGTCCATGGGATTTTCCAGGTAAGAATACTGGAGTGGGTTCTCCTTTCCTTCTCCAAGGGATCTTCCTGAAACAGGGATCAAAACGGTGTCTTCTTCACTGACAGGTGAATTCTTTATCCTGAGCCACCAAGGAAGCCCCTTAGCACCTAGTACAGGATTTAAAAAAGCAAACAGCAGTATACCTATGGCTGATTCATGTTGACATCTGGCAGAAACCAACAAAATTCTGTAAAGCCGTCATCCTTCAATTTAAAAAAAAAGCAAAGGGCAAATCTGTTTAACTGTTAGTTAGAACTATATACATAAGACTCAAGTAAATATATATTTTTCCATTAAATATGACTTTAAATAAATGGTTTATAATTTTAAAGATAATTTCTTCCTTCTATATGTAAATTAAGGTATTCTAGAAAGTTTCAATGATTGCACTAATTACTCTTATTTTAGTCATCAGTATATTCACCTCTTATTTTGCTAATAAATAAAAGTGCATTTGCAGAAAGAGCTGAGTACATTATCAACAAACATTTAGTGAGAACCTTACTTCGTGCATGGTGTTAAGCAGGCTCCAGCAAACTTGGCCTGTCCATCAAAACTAGTCCACTGCTTTTGTATAGTCTGTGAGCTAAGAATGGTTTTTACGTTTTTAAATGGTTGAAAAAATAAAAAGAAATAACATTTTGTGACACTGAAATGATAAGAAATTAAAATTCAATGTCCACAAAGTTTTCCTGGAACACTGCCGCACTTCATTCACTTCTGTATTGTCTCTGGCTGCTTTGCCACAGTGGCTCAGCTGAACGGCTGTGGTCTGCAAAGTTGAACATATTTACTCTCTGGCCCTTTACAAAATGTTCACTGACTCCCATATAGCATGTGTTCTGTTTCCACAGCTGTTGAGAGGAAGGTAAAATCAGTTTAAAATAATATCCTATTCTTTCCTCTCCCCAAACGAAAACTTATAATCCTCACTGTCAATATTCTACTTTTTAATAAATCTGAAATCCAGAATGATGTATATATACTTTTAAATAGTTGTATATATTATATATTCCACTTTCATAGAGGAATAGTTCCAGAACTATGGATACAGATATGTTATACTATACTACTATTTTTTTTTTTTTTCATATTTCCTTTCTGACTTCTGGCTTAAAGTGAAGTGAAAGTGAAGTCGCTCGGTCATGTCCAACTCTTTGTGACCCCATGGACTACAGGGTGCTAATAAAACCAAAATAATCTGGTTTCCAAAGTGTTTAGCATAAACCTTCCAATAGTGGGCTACAATAAATTTTGTCAGAATCAGAGCATTTTACATGAGAACAAAACAATCATGAGTGGTTATCTGACAAATATGATAATCACATGATCTTAGTAGTTCACCTGCTTTCTGACAATATCAATGACATCATATGAAAAAAGAAAATGGTAGACCCTCTTCCTTTGGAACCAAGCTCAGAACTGAACTATGGCATTGTGTTTGGCATCCTTATTTCCCTCCAACAACTACTTGAGAAGTCTGATGTCTTTTGTATTCATCTTCTTCTTTTCTGCTGTCTACCACCAGCTTAGTTCAAGTCCATCAGTGACACTTAAAACATTAAAAAAAATTTAAATTTGAAATTGCAAAAGAAGTACAGTTTATTGAAAACAATTTCAAACAGTATGGAAATCTTTAATCATCACTAATGATTTGCTGTATCTCCCAAGTCTTTGCTCGCCTCTTATTTCTGCTTGCTCATTCAAACTGGCCTCCCGGTCTCTTGACTCTTCCCTCTGCAACCTGTACCACAGACTGTCGTAGACTGTACCTCCCTTATACACTCAGTGAGGAAGTGGGCAGAAAGTGTTGAGCTTTGAAGCCAGATAGATGAATTGAACCTCTGGCTCTGCAACTTACTAAGCCTATGACACTAAAAAAGTTACTCATACTCTAGAGACCTCAATTTTCACATCTGTGAAATGGGGAAAATACTATCTATCTTTCAGGGTTGTTGTAAATCTAGGCTAAATATTGGAGGAGTGAAGGGTTAACTGAAGGTGTTAACATGATAGGCACAAGTATGGGAGTAAGACATAACTTCACAGTTGAAATAAGAATATCTGGTTGAAATTCTGTATAGGTCAAAATTTGGAATGGAACAGATCCAAGAGTCTGTGAGGTCACATACGTCACAGGCTGATAGTATACACAGTGAGATCTTCCTGGGAGACGTGGGGCTGGAGAGATTATGTGAAAGACACCAAGATCGTCACTGAATGGAGGCAAGTGATGAACAGACCCCAAGACGAGAGTAACAAGGGAAGGAAGAGGATGTAAGATGATGGAATGGGCCTCGGAAGAGGAAGGAACAGAAGGATGGAAAGGGAATGACCAAATGCAACATCTGGGAGCTTCACACAAGCCATCCTGCTGTTAATAATGATTTTGTCAAAGAATTTTCTAGAGAATCCTGAGTGAGGTCATGCTGAGAATATCTACTATAGGACAGCAAGATCCAAAGGGAGACCCTAAGGGGGAAAGCCAGGCTTTATAATAGTACTTTATCAAAGTATGTGAGGGGAGTGGTAGCTGTTACACACATTAATTTCACAAATGAAATTAGGGGCCAACGGCATCTAAAAACTGGCCATGCTGCCTGCACTGAAATGAACTGTAAGTTAGGAGACAGAGGGACGGGGAGGTCATCTAGATGAAGTCCGCGAGGAAGGGAAAGAAGGATGTCTTAGCTGATGTACAAACTGGAAAGGCACTTTTATCACTGCCCTGTTCAAGCAGCAGCTCTCTGCAGGGACACTTTCTTTGAATCTAACAAAGAAGAAAAGGATCCTTTTTACATCAGAGATGCATAAATCGGACAAACTATAAGTTGCTGAGGAATTCCTGATGTAGGGCAAGTTTGGGGAAATGGGTTCTCGGAGAGCAAAGAACTAGGTAGCTAGCTCTCTCTGTCACACACACATACTTTTTCCTGATCTGTGTACAAATACTGGGTTAGCCAAAAGTTTGTTCAGGTTTTCCTGCAAGATGTTATAGAAAAACCCAAACAAACTTTTTTACCAAGCCCATGTTTTATATTCTCCAGTGAGGAGGTAGGGATGGGGAAAAGACTGTGGGTTATGACACAGGAAACCTAAAAGCCTCTGGAGTCCATGTCTGTGACAGCAAAGCCTCTGATGAGAGAGACTGTGGATTATGACACGGGACCCTTAGAGTCTCTGGAGTCCACATCTGTGGCAGCAAAGCCTCTGATGATCCATCTTTACTTTCAGTAAAGTCAACTGAGGATGAATTTTCCTGGCTGAAGACCGAGGACCAGGGCCTCAGTGCCTGTATCTGCACCAGTCCAAGTGTTCTCAGGCTACCCCTAATGCTTGGCATATGAAACCTTTCTCTCAGAACCAAGAAAGGCTATGGTTCCCTTCTTGTCAGGTAGAGTTACTGCTGGCAGTGGTAAGAAAGAAAACACTAAATTTTAGGTTAGAAGAACTTAAAAGTTATTGATGAGAAGAAACTTGTTATTCTTTGAGCCAGAATTTGTAAAATAAAGGGTGCTATGTGCCCTGGGCTCAGTCATGTCCAACTCTGTGTAGCCCGCCAGGCTCTTCTGTCCATGAGAACTCTCCAGGCAAGAATACTGCAGGGATGGCCAATTCCTCCTCCAGGGGATCTTCCCTACCCAGGGATCAAACCTGCGCCCCGTGTCTCCTGCACTGCAGGCGGATTCTTTACCCATTGAGCCATCGGCGAAGAAAATAAAGGGTCATACTACTTAATTAGTAGGACTGTTTTATAAGGATTCAGTGAGATACTACATACGAAAGTGTTTTGGAGCTGAAAGTACTCGTCTTTAGTTATCATTAAAGACAAGGTTTATTAGCAAAAGGAAAAAAACACTGGCAGAACAAAGATCAGAATTTACCATTTTAAACTGTCATTTCTGTTAAGCAATAAATAATCTATGATTCTTTACCTTTTTCAATAACCAGAGAGTATCGCTTGTGATACAGGGAAATAAAGGTCAGTCCTGAAAGCTAGTGGGGAAACTTCTTCCTCTTCTTCAGAGAACTACAGGAAGTGGGTGCAACCAGCATTTATGATTTCTTTCAAAGACTGATAACTGAGAGAATCTTATGATCTGAATTATGAATCAGTATCCTTAGTCAGCAGAATAACTTTCAGAAGCAAATCAATAAAAGGAGATTAGATTTTTAAATTATCAATTATATAATAAACTAGATACCTGAAAGTGAATTTCAAGCGATAATTTCATAAGCACACAAAATTTATGATGTGATGCACAATCTCAGGTAGTCTGAATGCCCTAACATCATAGGAAGACTACTATCCTTTGAGATATTTATACTTCTTTACTTCATCAGAAGTACCGTATTGATAAGACTCCTACCATCTACTTTGAGTACTGAAATTATAGAATTCCACTTTTATGCTAATTATGAAGTATTAACTCTCAGTGTTTGTACATGTTGAAAAGAGCAATGGAGAGTATCACTTAAAAAAAAAAAAGTAGTAGAGGTAGCCAGAGGCACTGGATGGGGCACTAGATCAAACTGTTAGGACTGGGGTTACGGCTTCAACCTCAGCCATACATTAGCAGTGAGAACTTAGCTAAATCCAACCTCACTTCGTTTCTGGTTTTCTCTTCTGTAAAATGGGGCTAATTATACATATCCTGTCTACTCTGCCGAGCTGTTCTGCGGATAACAGGAGATTGTATATGTGAAATTGATTTTTAAACTGTTCAATAAAAGGCATTACTGGGATTATTAGTAAATTGAGTTTTCAGTCAACGTTAAAACATCAATCTGTCTGATAGCATAGGGTCTTGAGGTTAAAAGTACATATCAAAAAACTGAATTACCATTGGAAAAGGGCTTTTAAAACAATATTGCTGTATTTATTGATAGTACCATCCAAATTTAAAAAAGTAATCCCTTCCCCCACATCCTTTTTTTTTTTTTTTTGGTTAGTTGTGGGTGACGAGGACTGTTCTCTAAAAGGTTTCTAAATGATGTTGATATTAAAAAATATAGTATCACCATTTAACAGCCTTTTAAAGAGCAGGCCCTAGCCTGGTCTTTGTTAACAACTGAGGGGGAAAGGGACTATTTTTTCAAAGGCTTTTAGAGGATGTTGTTAAAAGAATATATAGTGACATCATTTGAAAGCCTTTTAAATAATAGTTCTCCTTCCCTCCCAATTGTAATGTCCTTGGCTTTCATTTATTTTGTACTACAAACTGAAAATGGACAAGCCAGCATATTACTGGCTATGGCAGGCATTTGCTGGGTGGAGGATGATGCATTGCTCTGAAAAACGTTGATGTTCAGGAATAAGTTCAGCTCTTTGAGAACATGGCACAGAACACTGTACTCTGAGCACAGTTCTATACTGGCCACCCACCTTTTCACTGAGCTATGGCACCTTTGCTTGTCTTCTCTGAGAGTTTCCTGAAGAAGAGACCATGCAAACAGGAAAGGAGTCATAACTAAGCCATCACAAGAGTTCCAGCGGCATAAACGTTATCCTACTGCCCACTGCCACTTGAGCGAATTCTCCCACCCAACTTGCAGCAAAATCCAACTCCTATTCTGCTATTGCATTAAATTATTTCTCCCCACTATCCCTCTAATTTCAGACCCTACTTCACTAGGAGACAGCAGTGGACACTGAAGAGTTCCTTTCCTTATTTAGCTATCAGGGAGAGGAAAAACTAACTCAACTATTTGGTTCAAAGCACAGTCACTAAGCTTTGAGATAGATAGGTTAGCTTTTATTATCTTTCACCTAACATACCAGCCCCAGGGGTATCATCATAAAATAGGAAAAAACTTTTAATTTCTTATGCTGCATTTTTTTCATAAGTGTCCTTTCATTTTAAAAACAGAAATTCCTACATCTACAACACTTTGATAAAAAAATAAACTTAAAAAAAAAACCTAAGCAGAGTCCTCCAAAACACACTGCACTTTAGTTCTAAATTTCAGTGTATCCCTATTTTTTTTTGCCAGTTTTGCACAAAGAACTCACTTGTTAGTTCTATGATTTGCTTAAATCATTTTTACTTATGCTTTACTCTAATAAATCATATTACTTGATTAAATATCAAATATTAACAATACAATGTTCAGCTCAAGTTCCAACTGATCTATTCAACTGCTCCTGACCAAATCCAGTCCATAAGTGATGTGAGTCACATTCCATTTTGACATTCTTTATAATTTAATTTTTATATGATTATTTAACTTTATAACTTTAATAAGATTACTTAAGTTTATTCTTATGAACCATGTAGGCAGAACAGTGCTGTCTAGACAATAATTTCTTTGCATGATTTTAAAAAATATAACTTTAGAATTCTGTTGTTTTAATAGTACGATTATTTGTGCCTATAATTATGTGATAATACTTATGTTTTAAAACGTCTTAAAATTTCTGCCTTAAAAGTCATGTCATTTGAGACATGCTTCCATTATCTATTGAGATAAATCAATGTTTCACAGAGAAATGCTAATAAATGAAAATTGGTGATAACTTTGAAATAAAAATTCTGACTTAAAGAAGCATCAAAAAGACAGCAATAGGAAAATACAGATGTATGAAATTTAATTTGATGTGATTGATTTTCAGTTTTCAAATTTCTCTTAATTTGAGTGCTCCTGGGTGACTGCAGCCATGAAATTAAAAGACACTTGCTCCTTGGAAGAAAAGTATGATCAACCTAAACAGCATATTAAAAAGCAGAGACATTACTTTGCCAACAAAATTCCATCTAGTCAAAACTATGGTTTTTCCAGTAGTCATGTGTGGATCTTAAGAGTTGTACTATAAAGAAAGCTGAGTGTTGAAGAACTGATGCTTTTGAATTGTGGTGTTGGAGGAGACACTTGAGAGTCCTTTGGACAGCAAGGAGATCCTACCAGTCCATCCTAAAGGAAATCAGTCCTGAATATTCATTGGGAGGACTGATGCTGAAGCTGAAACTGCAATACTTTGGCCACTTGATGCAAAGAAAACTGACTCATTAGAAAAGACCCTGCTATTGGGAAAGCCTGAAGGCAGGAGGAGAATGGGATGACAGAGGATGAGGTGGTTGTATGGCATCAATGATTCAATGGACACGAGTTTGAGTAAACTCCGGAAACTGGTGATGGACAGGGAGGCCTGGTGTGCTGCAGTTCATGGGGTCACAAAGAGTTGGACACGCCTGAGCGACTGAACTGAACTGACCAGAGTTAAGTAAAACCGCCATAAATAAGAATAGCTTGGTTAGGTAGCTGGCCATAAGCCCCACAGGAGGGCTCCATTTGAATTTTAGGAATAGTGAGTGATCACCATCAAGATCAAGATCTGGGAGTACAAGCTTATCTGTGGCGTTGGGCTTTGGCTCTGCATCAGAATGCCCTCCATAATGCCATGGCCTTACCCTTCCACTCTTCCACAAATTGAAAGATGAGGAATGAATATCTGAGTCTTCTTCTTCTCCCCAAAGGTGCTATACGTGAGGTGATACACAGACAATGGATCCCCAAAAGGATCTGAGTCTCCCCCACACAATCTATAAATATGTAATGATGCATGGCAGGGGAGAATTAAGATGGCTAAACAGCTGATTTTGAGATGAGATTTTCCTGGGTTGTCTATATAGGCTACCGTAACTGTATGGATCCCGTAAGGGAAAGCAGGAGGCAAGAGAGTCAGTGCTATAGGGATGTGGTGTAAAGACAACTCTGTCATTGACGGCTCTGAAGATATAACAGGCTATGAGCTGAGGAATGTGGGCAGCCTCTAGAAGCTGGAAAGGCAAGGAAAAGAATTTTCCCTTAGAACTTCCAGAGGAAAACACAGCTGTGCTAACACCTTGATTTTGGCTTGGTAAAACCCATTTTGGACTTTGACCTCCAGAATTGTAAGATAATAAATTTGCATCGTTATACACCACTAAATTGGTGGTAATGTAGCAGTAATAGGAAACTAATAAAGTAATTATGCTAACTATTTGGAAACTACTATTCTAAATTCTTGTGTTGTGAAACCCATCTGTGGAGTCTATGGTATATTTATTTGCATACATGTTTCAATGGCTGATGTGTGTGATCTGAGAGGCATCAAAAAATTCTGCTTTCCCTATGGTATTTTCCCATTGGACTTAAGATCCAACTAGCATAGACATTAATAAACTTGAGTGGCTTTCAAACCCGATAGTTACTTGTCAGAATTATCTGGAGGACTGGTTTATAAGAAATTCACCTCCCCTAAGAGTCTTTCTATATTTTTAATGACTTTCATCCATTTGGTTAACATATAGGTAGGTGCTGAGAACCAGTGAAAAAAATAAAAGTGAACTGTCTTCCAAAGGCTCCAATTTAATGCTCTGAATATTATCTAAGGCTACTTCTTAACACTCTTTGGTTAGTATGTGTTAGTTTTTCTCATAAAATATACATATAGAAACATTCTGTATGAGTTCTATACAAGCAGAAAGGGATTATAGTAGTCAGACACTTGAGAAACAATTCCCCAAGGCAGACAAGTTTCCATGGAGGAAAATGAAGGAACCAAGAAAAATATAAGAGGGTGGGGCTAGGTTAGAGAAGGAGAGGTAGGTATTACAAGAGTGATAATTCTGGAGCACCTCTTTACAATGCTAAGAATTTTTCCTATCACCATCTTTTTCTGAAACAAGTACAATAAAAATTCAGATTTTTTGAAACGGCTATACTGAGTCTCTGAATCAGGAGTCTTAACCCTTTTACAGTACTCATGTAAAAGTTAACAACATAAATTCTGGGATAAATAATGGAAGGTGTATCAGCGGGTGCTTATGCAATCAGGTCTACATGAGAAAAGGGAAACTACTGGAACTACAAGCAAATACTGTTCAGAAGAAACTCAATCCAGTCTGTGTTGGTTTGACAGAAATATATGTACGATGACAGAATGCTTCTTGGTGGTAATTCCACATCTAAATTATTTTATGGAAGGCATTCGGTATTACCATGCAAGACAAAAGGATTGTTCCCTGAAGACTGGGCAGCATTAGTAACTTCCTCTGTCAGTGACCTAAGACACCTTATACAAGCCTCCCATGGCAGCTCTGTCCATGCTCTATCGTGCTCTTGTTTATCGTCTGTTTCCAAAAGACTGTGAGATGTGTTCAAAACCGTAACCATGGCTTACCCTTTTAATTTGATGTAGCTCATACCATAATGTTCAGAATGTGGAAGTCACTCCTTTCCTGTTTATTAACAGAATGCTCACAGTTAAACAACAACAACAAAAAACTTTCACTAAGAAAACTATAACCTCCAAAGCTTTTTACTAGGAACACAAAATGAACTAGCACCACCCATACAGATATGGAGTCTGCAGAGAATGTAAAGAACTTTAACCTATATTAACTATTCTATCCAAACTCTTCTTGCAGATCTGAGATAGCTAAGAAATTTCATACAATCATGATATGTAATTTTTATGTTTAATCTGACACCTGCTCAGATCATTTCACTGCCACTTGATATATAATAGCACTTCTTTGGTTGAAAGATTTGAAATAAGTATTGAGCCACATATCTATAAAATATACTCTTGAAAAGCACACTGGTGAGTTTCAGAATACACAAAATCTGGTCAAGTTAATAAAAAAAAGGTATGTTATGATTTTCTCTACCTATTTATTGAAAGACTGATGAATTGATAACCTTCTCTCCAGATGTGCAACATTCTTTTAAAAAATTAAATGGTATTGTTTTCT